>NC_142165.1:76961512-77222471 GCF_029865625.1 Vigna umbellata | reverse complement strand
TTGTAGTTTTGATTCCTGTTCTTTTGCAGATATTATGTGGATGAAGCAAAACCTTTCTCCTTCCCTAGTAGTAAATTAGTTGTTTGGACTAAAGTGAGATGTAAAACTAACTTGCTTGGTAATAATCTTGTTATGTTGCATATGCACTACCAAATACTTATTATTATCACTGTACAAGATTGACAGCTGGCACGTTGTCCATTCAATAAATAATATTGCTCTTCCCGTTTCTAGTACTTACAAAGAGAGCATATGATAAGCCAAGTTGTCCAGATGAGTATTGGGAAAGTCGTAACTGAAGAAAGGAGTGTAAATTGCATATAATCAAGCATCAAATCAAGGATATGTACGAGGGAATCAAAATAGTACGAGGACAAAAGGCGGGGTTCATAACAAATTTTTCTGGTGACTAAAGGATTATATCAACTCAAGGGTAAACTAGGAGTTCGTATCCTTTTAGCGTGGTACCGAATGTGTTTACCAGGCATGCTCTTTTGAGAGAGATGTGGACCAGGTGTCAAGTTTTAGAGGCACTTCTTTTGTTCAAGTGGTGGAAGTAAGGTGAAGTCTGTAGAATGTAAGTTTAGCTACAGGCTCGTTAATCCTAGCTGAGGTTAAAATTGGAAAAGTGCATTGAGTATTATTTGTAACAAAAAAAAACTATTCAAGCATAGGGGGATAATATTCAAATGATGTTTTACGGTCTATGTGGAAAAAGGGTCAATAAGAAAATGAGTGGGCATACTATTCAAAATAGGATTTAGATGAATGAATTCTTGTGAGAAAGTTAAGTTAATGCCTATTTCAGAAGACAATGGTAAAAATGTATGGAGATTCGGGAGAAGACAAATACAACCTTGATTTGGACAGTAGGTCAGATAGGGTAAGCCCTACTGCCGGATGTACAAGTACACAAGTAACCACTAGGTGAAAGTAAAACCATTCAGAAAGATTTAGAGATCTTAGTATTTTGTCTTTATGTCTGAAACATGATTGATATAAAATATCATGTCAACATTTGATCGATGTAACCAGACAACCTCGTCCAATAGAAAAATGTCGAATTTCTATATAAGAGCCAAATTAGCTAAAATCCCATTGATATCTACACGTGTTTCCTCTTTTATTAGTTTGTCTCCTGTATTTTGCTTTCACAAAACGTCATAATCTTTTACATCATAATAACTTGTGTAAATAATATCGTTCCCAATCCTTTAAGTAAAAGGGAGGAATATTGACGGTAAATGTCACCACCAATTGATACCTTGGATGAAATAACTACCTTACGAAAAGGTAGAACTGTATTTGGAATCGGAGAATGTAATCAATATAAACTTCGTTCTGTAAAACCTCATTCTGTATTTGTTTGACATTGTATTTCTATATATTTTTAGATGATGTCGGAAAAGATTAGGAGTGAAAACTGTAATTACGACTATTTCAAGGTAAACTAAGAGGTGAAGGGTTGGAACGTGGTCTACCTTTCTTTCCTCCTATGACTATTCGTCATTCGTTACCATTTTGGGGCTATCACTTTCAGCCTTTTTAGAAAGGTGTATTATTTTTTATGGTGTCACCAAATATTTGCCTGCCTTAAGTACACGTTCTCAAATTTACCGAATTTTTTACCAGCAGTAATAGATATGACATCATCCTTATTTTCTTCAGAAGGTATCCCTTTAATTCATTTTCCTTTTTTTTTAGCAGTTTTTTTGTAGGTTTAGTTCAGTCCTATTATAATGCGCCTAACAGTTTTGTTTGTTTGTACGTGATTAGCCGTGGTGCAAGTGAGGGAGTAGATGTAAAAGGAAAGGGTTGGTTTGTCTAATGATTTGAGATGAAGAGGAGTGAAAGATATTATGGACCACCATTGCAATTATATTACACCTTCAAAGAGAAATGCAAGGAAATATTCTGTTTCATTCAAGTTAAAAAAAAGTATTTAATTTGTAATTTCAAACCACTATTTTTTAAAAGTAAACTGTTGACGGTTATCTAAGAACTTTTTTCTAATTAAATTTATTATGTTAGATATCGTTGTCCAAGGATTTTTATTTTCAAGTATAAAATGATTTGTCACTATTTGTTGGCCAGTAACCCATGTAGTAACAATGAATTTTTTTAGACAAGATGTGATGTATTTAAATATTCATTCACACTATATATTTTCATAATTGTCTATATTATTAAAATTATACATTATTTATTATATCATACTAAATAATCATTTAAACTTTCTCTATGTTTTCACTCTTTTCATTCTTCTATTTTTCTAATTTAAACAATTTTACTTCCTACTCTATTGATTTATTTTTTATTTTCTCGCTTTTTGTTCTGACAAAAATAAGAGGAAAAGGTAAGAAATAAATATCTTATCGCTATGTATTTACTGGTGCATTTGAAAATGGTTTTAAGCCAAGTTACTGAGTCTTTGTTTGCTTCCATTGATTTCCTTTAGGCGAGGAAGGAACAACAATTGAGTGGATCGTTTGAATAAAATGATTTGAAGAAATTTGTGCGGACCGATTTGTAGGAGTTGCAACGAGGACGTCTTTGCTCAAGTGAGGAGAAGCCATCTTACATGATATGCAAATACGATTTGGTACTTTAATGTTTTCATTGAAGGACCAAATCGGTTGTCTTCCCTCATGTTTTCATTCCTAGATTTCTTTTCTTTTTTTTTCTTTGGGAGATGATGGATTGTAGAAGGATAAAAAGGGCCAAAAATCGATTCTGCAAAAGTATAGAATCCATTATCTTCTATTAATTTGAGAAAATTGATTGTGTTGTAATATTAAAGCCAGAGAATCGACTCTCCTCTTTTCTCACGGATTCTTGTATATTAGTAAGTCATTTTAAGAAATATGAATGGAGGATAATCAATTCTCCTCCGAATCCATGCTATTAAATTGTTTTGGGAAATATGAATAGAGAATAATCAATTTTCTTTTCTTCGAATTGATTCTCCTCCCATGTCGGTACGTGCCTATCTTGGTTTTATACATGTATAATAATAATGATAGTAATAATAATAATTATAATAATATAATAAACATAATAATATTAATAACTCACATTCATTTTAATATAATTAATAATTATATTTTATTTTAAATTACTTTTTCGACTAAGAGCAAAATGATAATTCTTTACTTTTACCCATTAAAATAATTTTTAATCTATGAAACTTACATTTACTAATTCACTAATTTTCAGAAGCGTTCATCTGTTTTTCCCAACAAATCCATGTTCCAATTCAAATACAACCTACGGCTGCTTGGCACTCTGGGAAATATTGATTTCGGTATATATTAAAACAAATGAAATAATACTAGAAAACTATATCAGAATTTTACAATAAGTAAACACCGTATAGATTCATATTCAAAGAAAACAAAAATATAAGTTAAATACATTATAATATTTTGGTTTAAAATTTAACTATACATCAGAAAATATATACAATCAATGTCCATTAACAAAATTATACCTAAAACAAAGAGAAAAACGACAAATAATTTACGTTAATTTGTTTACAATTGGTTAAGATTTATACAAAATCTTAATTATGTGTCTCGTTTCTTACTAAATGAGTATTTTCATTAATAGTAGTGTGTCAGAAGGATTGTGTCGGAAGCACTCCTCTTACATATTAATATAGCTAAAATAAATTTATGTTAAACTTTAGGATAAAAATTTGCCATACCTTAAGTAGAGTTCAAAGGTGATGCAGGATCAATCTCCAATCTATTTCTAAGGTGAAAATATATACATAGGGAATTTAAGTAATCAGTTGATCACGATGAAACCATTTTTCCTCCCTTCTTAAGCAGCTATTTTGACTACAAGGCCGGCCTGAGAGTGTTTTTGGGAGCACTAATCCAAGGGGTACCTGCAATGGCAAATCTCCACAATGCATTGACATGCTCTGGTGAAGCATATTGGATACCAACACGTGGACCAACCAATATGTTTTCCGGCTCTGGACCATCCAAGAGTTCTAAACCACCTGCATCATACACTTTTCAGTTTTCAAAAAACAAATGGATATCCATTTGTCAATTTTACATTTCAGACGCTTCAATTATAACTTGTAAGCTTACCAGCTGTATAGAGAGGATGGTTGGACCATTCCGTCGATAGACCCAATGCCTGACCAACCTAAGATTTGGAAGAACATTCACATTATTCTTATTAAAAAAATAAACTGAGATGTTTTAGATGTGCATGGACACTTCACAAGAAAAGAATTGTCATTCCCAACAATTCTAAAAGTCCTCATAAAAAACATGGAAATGGTCAAGAAAAAGAGCAAAAATAAATGATGAACCCGTTTTCCTCCTACCCTTCTATCCTTCTCTAACTTTTTCCTTCTAGCAAGAATATGATAAATAGTAATTCTGCCATATACCAAAAGGTTGTGCAAATACAAATTAAATTTCACAAATGTTGAACCTTTCTAATCCATCATGTCATGTGAGATTTCTATACACTTAAAGGAGCCGAAGCACAATCTTTTAAAACTTACAGAGTCGGCCTATTTCAGAAATAGCCAAAATATGAAACATAACAAACTGAAAACAAAACAAGCATGTACAAAATCATAATCCATGAGTATCTACTGAAAATTATTAAGGTACAATTTCCATTTCCTTCTTTAATCTCAATGATATTTGTCAAGAAAGACGACATGTCTGTATTGAGCCAAGAATCCAATTTCAATCCCCGTATTCTCTTACGATATTCAGAGTTAGCTCTTTCCATCTGCTTTCAACTGTCATGATTACCTTTTCCATTTCGTCATTGCAGGTGAAGCACTAGAATGTTCATATCTTTAGCTTGACAAGTCAAATGGCAGCGCAAAATTTTTAACCAAAACATCTTTCCTTAAGCATCTAAACAGGTGAACAGGAGGAAAGGAAAAGAACTAACCTTCCCAGGACCGGTAAGAAGTATAGGTTTCTCAGTTTTCAGACCTCGGCGCTGTTGAATGACATCGAATCCTGTGACATTGTCCAATAGTATAAAATAAATCTATGAATAACTTTATGCAGGCTTAAGTTATAATGAATAAAAGTACAGAATCGTCTGAAATGTTAGTGTTACTAATCTGAGGACCGAGAAGGGGAAAAAGAATGCTTAACTCACACTAAAACCTTCACCTTTTCAACTGGCCAGCCAGCTTCTTGCTTTAGATTAACAAGAGCGGTTGCATATACATTTTATCCACACACTTCTTTTGATAGTCATGTGTGATACTCAACCAGTCTACAGTTTGTACCCAACCGAAATAAGCCAAAAGAATTTACAAGCTTGTGATGATTTATTCTTTTGTAGGCAACAAGACCAATACTCGGTCATCTCTCAAAGATTTCGTTTTCTTTCCCTTTTTTAGATAACTTGAAGAAAAAACTCCCTATAATACGTCACTTGAAAGACCAAGAACACCTAATGACACTTTATCCCTTTATTCACTCATAAACTGAATCGGTAACACAAAAATCTAATAAAGTGGCCTTGGAGTTACGACACACCAAGCAACAGAATGGTTCATTTCATAGTAACCATAAATAACCTAAATACAGTATTTCACATTACCACTAATTGGAGCACAAGAGCGTATCAAAACAGCAGCGCCAGCTCCTTCCTTATCCGCCACCACATTCAGCATCATGTGAAGACCATAGCAAAGATAAACATATGCATGCCCACCAGCTCCAAACTACAAAATAGACACAAACATACACCAATCTTACTCTAGACAACTCTAATCAGCATTTAGAGATTCAAGGTGAGAATAAAGGCGCAATCTTACAACAGGGGCAGTTCTTGAAGTGACACCAAAACGACCGTGACAAGCCGTGTCGTTTGGTCTATACGCTTCAACCTGTCTGCCATTGATTCCGCGTTAAATCGCAATAAAGCCAAACGACAAAGTTGCATGCTTCGTAATGGGAATAGTATATACCTCGGTGATCCGAAGAACGACGTCGTCTCGGCGAAGAAACTTTCCCAGTAAACGTGGGGCAAGGTCCAGGGCATCGATTTGGAAGAAATCGCGTGGCAAGATTTTCATTTCAACGGGAGAAGTGTCTGGTTCCGGTGATGGGTTGCGTTTGACTCGGAGCGAACGCCGAACCGGTTCAGTTTGTTGAACCGGTAACCTGGATTTGGCAACCCGTTTGAAACGCTGGTTGCGCTTCATTACGGTGCCACGGAAACGGAAGGAGGCAAATACGTCAGAGTCAGAAGACGGAGAAGCTGAGTTGCGCTCCAACGGCGTTTTGGTGGGGATGGAGAGTGCCGACGACATGCCGCATATGCCTTTCTTTACTTCTCTATCTCATTCTCTCCTTTTCAAAATAATAATAGTTTTATTTGTTTTTTAAAATTGTTAAATTTGTTTAGGTAAAAAATCAAAAAAACATTAGAAGAAGAAATGAATGCATTTAAAGTTTGTATTGTTAAAATTGTTGATGTTGACACATATTGAGTTGTGTTTGGTTATCCTTACTAGATGGAACATCATTCTTTATACTTAAAAATGTTCTAGGGATATAAACACGCCTTTAGTCATTTTGCATTTGAAAATATGAATTATATGATTTGTCTTAGTGAAAATAAAAAATATGTGAATTTTTACATTTATATGAATGAGATAGTTGATGTCTAGTTTATCGTATCTAATTCCAAATTTTTATTTTATAATATTGAATAATGATTGGTATAAAATATTGGTAAGCAAAATAAGACAATTAGGTAAATTATATTTTTATAAACATTAGAGTAAATATTCTTCTTGAACTTTGAATTATAATTGATCATTGGTAAAAGTTAAAAGTTTTAGGCTTATTTATGAGGTAGAAAAGCTAACAAAACATTATTTTCTAAGGCTTGTAGTTTCATTATCCTTAAGGTCGTGGTGTATTACGCAAGTTTATCAAGCTACAACATGAACTTTTTAGAATTTTTTAGGATCTCAGAACTAACAATCATATCTAAAAAGAGTATTAAATAACCCATAATAATTTTAAAAGAGAAAAAGATGATGAAACTAAGAAGAGAGGATAATGAGAAAGAATGAAAAGAGGAGAATGAGAAAGAATGAATTTGGTGTGTCTCGGAACGGAGGAAGAACTCTCTAACTCTCTATTTATAGAATTAGAGAAGAATCAATTAAATAAAAAATATTATTTATCATAAAAACTTTAAACATTGCAACAATTAAAATAATTTAAACGTTACTACTTAAAAATATTATTGTTTGCCAATTAATAAAAATACGAACGTTGTAAAACTTTCAAAACCAACCTTTAACTTTTGTAATATTATAACACTTTATTCAAATATTAGTCCTAAATGTTAGTCCTAAATGTGATTTTTACAAACAAAAATATATAAGTGTTGAAAGGCATATTTGAATATTTTCTTTCATTTGTATAGTTTTACTTAAAGGAAAGTAAATAGAATTTTTGTCCATGTAAGTTTAGTTTTGTATTCATAAAACTTTGGTTTATATTTTTTTTCTTAAACTTTCACTTTTTGTGTATAAATAATATAGGAGTTTATCTCTAATTTGAAAATGAAAATCATCTCGATATCTTATAACATAAGAAAGTAAATTGAAAAAAGGATTTTTCTAAATTTCGCATAATTGACATGAAACATTCTTTAAAGAAATCATTAGCTTTAAAAATAGAAGGTTTAATTAGAGTTTTAAAATATTTTGAAAAACTTCGTTAAACTAAGCCAATTAAACATTGATAGGATTATATAATGATTTTAAAATCAACGTAGAAGGTAGAGTGTTTTTCATAAATACCTTTAAAATGATAGTCAATGAAATAACTTAAGTAACAGAAAAAAGTTCATATTAACTCACCCGAAGTGTGTCTGACCTTCACAACCAATAGATGGTTCCATTAATTACACATAATTACAAGTATTATCTCTTGTAACTTCTTTTGAATTTTAAGTATACACAAAAATAACATATTTTCTACTAATCTCCTTTGAGATTAAACGACAAATACACAATATTTTTAAAACTATATGATATAAACTCACTTTTACTGTGTGATTATGTTACTTCTAAGTCTAAACTTTACTAAGTGAAGAATCTACAAAGAAAATCTCTTCATGTTTACTAAATGCATTAATTTAAACTAATACTTAGAGGATTTAAAGTTCTCTTTACATGCAATATTTATTTAAGATATATGTACTTTATTTCATTTCACTAGCCATTTTTATACACATTTCCTTTTACATGCGTCTTAAATCAAATTATTGAAATTTGTGATTTGTTTATTATTTTTGTGTCATCACCTTTTAAAACATATTTGACTTTAAATTGATATTTTTGTTGTTGTTATACTTAAATGCCTCAAAAGGGATATTTATTTTTGTTACTTATATGTTGTTTTGAAAACACCAATTTGAATATATAAAGTAGGTGGGTTTTTTCAAAATCATCCTTATGGTGTGTTTGAAGTAATTTTGTAACTTTTAAATGTTTTCGCACTTAACTAATGCACAATATTTTTTCTGTAATAAAGATTGGTTAGTTAAAGTGAAAGATAGACATGGTTTAGTTTTAATTAGCCACAAATGTAAATAAAAGCATTTTTGAAATGAAAAATAATTTCATATAAAAATGAAAAGTAGTAATGAGGTTGAAGTAAAACTGAAATGTAAAGCAACCCAGCCCAATAGAAGAAGAAACTAGACCCTTCTCTCAAGTGATTCTAGACCTTTCCACACTTTTAAGACGTTATATAACCATAACAACGAAAACCCTTATTCTCTAACCATTCATTACAACAAAGCAAAGCACGAAATTACGATGGCTCGTTACGGCGAGGGCGACAAACGGTGGATCGTGGAGGACCGCCCCGACGGCACCAACGTCCACAACTGGCACTGGGCGGAGACCAACTGTCTCGAATGGTCCAGAACACTCTTCTCTTCCCTCCTCTCCAACCTCACAATTCTTGACGGCGAGGGGAATCTTTTCATCAAAACCACCTCACTCCGCTCCCTCGACGGCGAGGCCTACATCAACATCCGCAAGGGAAAGATCATCCCCGGCTACGAGATCAGCCTCACGCTCAATTGGCACGGCGAGGCCAAGGACTCCAACGGAGCTTCGCTTCTCCAAGTCGACGGCGCCGTCGAAATTCCCTACATATCCGACGAGAATGCCGACGAGGATCCCGAGCTCAGAATCACCGTCAACGACGAAGGACCGGTAGGGAAGAGGATCAAGGACGCAATGCTTTCCAAGGGGAAGCCTTTGATCTTGGAGAAGGTTAGGGTTTGGGTGCAGAGCATGGCCAGAGGCGGTCCTGTTAAGGACGAATTGGAGAAGAAGCCAGCGCCGTCTCCGTCTCCGTCGCCATCACCGGCGCGGCCGGCGCCGTCTCCGTCACCGCCCACTACGGCTGCGCCGAAGAAGGAAACTTCGACGTCTACGAAGAAGAAGGAGAAGAAGGGAGTGAAGAGTATCAGTATGACTGAGAGGTTCAATTGCAGGGCGAAGGACTTGTATGAGATATTGATGGATGAGAATAGATGGAAGGGTTTCACGCAGAGCAATGCGAGGATTAGTAAAGAGGTTGGTGGTGAGTTTAGCATTTTTGATGGATCGGTGACTGGAACTAATTTGGAGTTGCAGGAGGGTAAGTTGATTGTGCAGAAATGGAGGTTCGGAAGCTGGAACGATGGAGTTCAATCCACAGTAAGTATTTTGCTTTTTATGTTAACTATTAGGAAAAAAAAAGCCAAATAACTAAATTTCACACAACTTACAGTATGGTAATACCGATACGTGTGTATTTGCAGGTGAGGCTTGTGTTTGAGGAGCCTGAAACGGGTGTTACGGTTGTTAAGCTGACTCATTCTGATGTGCCTGAAGAGGACAGGTGACTGTTTGTGTGCTTGGAATTGGTCTTATGGAAGTTATGTTTTTGTTTGGTTTGATTTTGCTAAGTTGGTTTGGTTTCCGATTGATACAGGTATGGAAATGCAACTGTTGCGGAGAACACCGAAAGGGGGTGGCGGGATCTTATCTTCCAAAGGATACGTGCGGTTTTTGGTTTTGGAATTTGAGATTTTGTGATTGTATTCCCTGCATCATGGAGCTAGCTGATTTTCATTTGATATTCATTAGTAAGGAAAGATTAATTCATGGATAATGTGACATTAATGGATAATGCATCTTCGTTTGTGCAATTACATATCTGGTTTGAGTGTTATCTGTGACTAATGTCAGTTGTCATACGATGAATAAGTTGAAATCTGAGAAGTCACCTTGCTTCAAGTTATACCACACTCGAAATATAGAATTTAGAGACTATTGTTTTCTTGTGTTTTTGACTGGATCAGATAATCCTGATATAGGAAATTTTGATAATTTTACTATGCTTTCGTGTTAATGTAATGGCAGTTCTGTTTTTTGTATTTTGGCATTTCGTTTTCTGTGGCATTTGGATATGCAGTTTTAGAAATCTTCAAGTTGCAGATAGTCGGAGACGTTTTGTTATATGAACCATAGCTTTAATGTATAAGTGTAAAATAAGTAATTTAAGCAATACTAAACACTGTTAATTAGCATCAATCATCCTTGGTAAATTAGATGATATACTATGAAGGTGATTAGCAGAAGATATTGTGAATTGTGACTTTTTATGCCTGGTGTAATGAAATAAAGTGGCCCTTTTCTGTCATGCTGCTGTTGGAATGTTGGTGCAGAACGTCTGCGGAAGCATATCATTTAAATCTTTGTTTCAAATCTCAATTTGCTCGGTACTTCTGTTTGTCAGTACAGAGCTATGCAATTTCTGAATGTTGAATATAATCTCAGTTGACAAAGCGTAATGCCTAAGTCTATTTTAGTGACACATATTAACACGACAGTTCATTAATATTTAAATGTTAAATTAATTTTAATAATTGTAAAAGTAAAACCTACCCAAGTAACTAACTCGTTGAAAATGATTCATGAATACGGAAACAACACTGCAATTACCAAAGTATGATTTTCATAATTGAAGCTCCTCAGACTGGTTCATGAACATATAATCTTTCGGTATTGGTTTTTGGTATATGCTAGTGTGCCTATAGTGTAAAAAAAATTAAAGAAATATTTGCTTTACAAGAATTATTATTTACTAGTGTTTTTTTGTTGTTGATAATTATTTTACTTTAAGATAATGATTAAATTTAAATAAATAGTTATTTGAAGTTTACAATGAAAAAAATAATTATATTTAATTTAAAAGTAAGTAAATTTTAAATAAATGTTTATTTATATTTAAAGGGTTAAAGATGGTAAAAATGTGTGTATACCAAAAAAAAAAGAAATTTCTATATTAATGAGATGGAGGAATAATTTTTATTTACTATTCTAATCTCAACCTGAAGAAAATGTATGTTAAAGTGTGAATTCATTCACAAAAAATTAAGAATTAATATTTTGAAAGGAATTTAGCTCAGAACGAAAGTAAAAAAATTCATTCGTCGCCTGAGAGATTCGAACTCTCGCGGGGAAACCCCATGTACTTAGCAGGCACACGCCTTAACCACTCGGCCAAAGCGACTTTGATGAAAGATTATTCTTATATGCATACTTGACGCTTGGGTATTCAATCACCTAATCAAACTAAGGACCAAAACCAGATTCAGCTCCAAATCCACCTCTTGAAAGTAAATAAAAAACCAATTATTAAAACATGAATTTTTAGCAATCATCACAATCAACAACATGTACAAGGTAATTGTCAATGTGCTTCCCTCAACTCCATTTTTAATAATATTTTTCTGTCACTGATAGAAAACAATTGTAAGTTTTTAACTTGGTATTATTCCTCTAATGCGTGAGAGGGAGGGACAAACACCGAGCATCTTCTTTTCCCAGTTAAATTTCTTTCAGCTATGGTACATAATTCCATTAATATATATATAACCTACAACTACATGCAATTGCCAACATACAAAAAGTATTAACAAGAAAGATATATAAATTGGAAGACTAGTTTCTTCAATTGTAACTTTGTTGTCTCTTGTTTTTCTGAATCATAAGAACTTTTGGATCATTTCTCTGACTTCTTCAGTAACTAGCCAGGCCTTATGGCCCCCAATCACTTCTGCCTTCATCTCTCCATCTTTCCACAGCTGCAAACAATTCAAGTTCTCTTTTTTATTTTCCTATGCATATCCAAATCATCCTTTTCTAGTCACAAAAAATACTTTCTTTTAATGTTACCACATACAAAAATTAACTTAATGAGAGAGCGCACCTGAATTGTTGGCATTTTCTGTATTTCAGAACAACAGAACAAACAACAGTCACAACGAGCACGCAACATCATGGAACATCCTTTTACTGAAATAATTAAGAATGAAGATCCATACTTACAGATATGTTTCCTCTCTTGACTAGAGTCTGGGGTACTTTATTCACATCCACGTAATAAAATTTGACTCTGAAACATCCAAGGATGAGATAACAAAGGAATGATTAGCAGCATTAATTTGCTTTGGATTAACAAGACACAATGGATTCATAGACAGTCTTTTCAAATGTCATATTTTTTGTGAATAATGTTCGAACAATTGAGAGCAATAAACTTCTATTTAGCTGAGTCTAGTGTTCACTTCAAATGTTAAATGCAGCTATACAGGACTGATATCAGATTAACATAGTTTTGACTTAAAGGAGAATATTAAGAGTCATCTAACTGAAGAAGACACAATGAGTAGTTTACTTATCGAGATATTCAGCTGCTAATTTTTCCAACTTGGGCTTCAAATAGATGCATTTCCGACACCAAGTAGCCATCCTGCATTACAAAAATAATCAAAACAACATATATATCCTCGAAATTACTGTATAATTTACTTTTTACTTGAGAGAATAACACAAGTTGTTGTGAGTAGGAACCAATCAATGAGGATAGGTTGTGAGTTGTCGTGGGCAAGAAGAAGAATTTGATCGAGGTGGTCGGAATCAGTGATTTCTTCCATCTCCACTTCACTTGGTCTTGACAAATCTGGCCACATAGCTTCCACGCGAAAATTTCTCCTTTTCATCTTCCTTTCTCTCTTTCTGCTTCCAACCCATATGTTCCCACACCCACCACTCCTGCGACAAAACAGATACCCTCTCCCACTCACCAAGCACTGTGCCCACTGTTCATCTCTCTGATAAACCTCTCCGTAAAGAAACTGTGAACACGCCCCTATTACTGACATACCCTTTTGCACTCCAAGCTTTGATCTTTACAACGCACAAGCCGATCAAGAAAATGGTCTTCTTTATTGCTAAGGGAAAAGGAACACTATCATTCTACCTGGTTTCTTAGGTTTGGGTTACAGAGTATGGACTCAGGTGCTGATCTGGGATTCTGTGAACCTGAATTGGTGAAATTCAATAAATAGTGTTTAGTTTTAATAAGAAAAAGTTGGGAAAAATGGCGCAACGCAAGGGGAGGCTTATCCAGAAGGTGTGTTAAGAAAGACATGGAAAAAATATATATAGAAATTCGAAGGATAAAGAATTTTTGGCCCAAGCATTTCGGATAAAGCTCCAATCTTTATTTTATAAGGCATTTCAATGGGGGAGTTTGAAGATGTTGATTTCACACTTTCTTATTTTGGTACATCAAGTAGAGATCCACACTCTATAATTGAAACTTATTAAGTTTGAGTTTGAATTTAGGAATGATTTTGGAAGTGAATTTGAAGAGAAAGAGAAGTGAAAGTGTAGTTGTTTAAATTATAAAAAAGATAATGAGAGATGAAGAGATATGAAATGAAGTTAATAAATAATGTGATAGATTAAAAAAATAATAGCAATAGAATAATTATGATTTTATCATTGAATATAAAAAAGTGACTTAAAATAAAATATAATATTACAAAATATGTTAGAATGAAATGTGATATATTTTTTAAAATAAAGAAATTGAAAAGCATGAAATTATATTAAATTAAAATAAAATGTTGACAATTAGTATAAATAAAATGAAGTATTAATTTGAATTAAGGTCGCACACGATGTTTTAATATAGTTAATTGTATTTAATGGCTATTTCAAAAGAATGTAGGAGTGTAGAAAGAAAGTATGAGTAGCAGAAAGTACTTAATTTCCTTCATTGTAAGAAGTTGGCCTTGTAGAATTGCTTCGATTGGGCTGCTATTGCATAACAGTTTCCCACTAATAACTAACACTAGTTTAATGGGAACAAATTGTTTTATAGTTCAGCATATACTTCACATTCTTAATAACGAAAACAATCTTTTCACAATCAATTATATTAATATTTCATTAAATTTTTGAATTAAAGCATTGATGTGTTATTATATTATTAAAATGAAGCAGTCAAAATAAATGCTATTTTACACAAATGTAAAAATATATATTTTTTTATTATTCATTCATCTTGTTCGTGTCAATCCTTAAATTTATATACATATATATAGAGGTTTGTTAACGAGCGTAGGCCTGTTTTGAAACCTCTAAAACTCTTATTCAGCTCTCTCATTCCTCTTAACCCTTTCTCTTTCATCTCTCTCACTCTAACCTTTTCTCTATCATCTCTAGTGTAGCCTAATTGAAAAAATCAGAAACACTTAACATATTCACCTTTAGGCAAATGTTCATTCAAGATCTCTTCAATTTCACCATCTTCACTACCTTCTCCAATTTCATCATCTGCATATGTTGAATCATCATCTCTAAAAAAAATCCCTCCAGGCCAATTACCAATTCCTTCGGATCTCATTATGCTTGTGAAAATTAGATAAAATTATATACGATAAAAATTATAAAATGAAAATTCATTATAAAATCATTTTTTGTAAGAAATTGTTCTGATTTTTTCCAGACCAATTACCAATTCCTTTGATGTCATTATGCTTGTGAAAATTAGATAAGACAAAAATTATAAAATGAAAACTCATTATAAAATCATTTTTTGTAAGAAATTGTTTAACAACGAGTATTTCTGATTTTTTCCAGATCAATTGCCAATTCCTTGTGAAAATTAGATAAGACAAAAATTATAAAATGAAAACTTATCATAAAATCATTTTTTGTAAGATTGTTTAACTGCCAGTGTTTCAGATTTACAGTTGGGGCTACCATAAGATGACAGAGAAAATGTTAGAGTGAGAAAGATGAAAGAGAAAGGGTTGAGAGGAACTAGGGAGGAGAACAAAGGTTTGGAGTTTCTTTTTTTTAGTTTTGAAAATGAAAATTATTAAAATACCCTTAACCTTAAAACTTAGAACCCAGACGTTAACAAACCCATATATATATATATATATATATATATATATATATATATATATATATATATATATATATATATATATTCTTGTTTAGGTGGAACAACCATGTATTATAAATATACAACTACCGATAATCTAGTGAAAGAAATAAGAGATTAAACATTAAATTATTATATAGAACGATACAAGGATATGAACATGCAAAATTTAGAGATCGCTAAAATTTAATGATAAATAAACATTTGAATTGAAGATTCTAAACTCTGATTGTTTATTATATGAATATATTTGTGCTAACTTAACTTATTTGGAATCGTGTGAGTTTAGAGATTATGTGTAAAGATAATATACTTTAGCAATATTTTTTTGACAACATTTTAACATCATTTACATGTCATTCTGTTATTGGTTCATGTTAGTGTTTATAATTATTATTATTGATTGTGAAATAATTTTTGATAAATCACTTAATGACACGTATTAAAATGTTATAAAAAAATGTTGTGAAAGTATCATTATCCTACGTGTAATCACAGTCAATCTAATAGAATCTTAGGATTGTTTTGAAATTACATTGATAGCCAAGTGCACAACTATTTAGTCCATTAGCTTCAAATATTGACTGATGTCATTTGATTAGTTGACATGTTAATTGAAGTTTTAAAGATATTTCAAATCATCATACAATAAATAATAGACTGTGTTAAAATACTGATTAAGATAGTTTAATATATATTTAACAGTATTAGTAATATCTTTTGAATCCTTAATAAAATAAAAACAAATCGTTGCATATTTTACAAACCCACTATCAATTTTTGCTTATAATTAATGAGAGAACAGCAGTGGTCCCTTCTGTCTCTTTTAGCATTCTATTTATCATATTGCAATTCAATCATTGCAATAAGCTTATCTGATCTCCATACGCTCCTGATATGTAATTACAATAAAATAAAACTTATTTTGGGACAAAATAATTTCAAACTTATGATTAGCTGTTATTAAATTAAGGTATCGAAGTGATAGTACATAAAAGAAAATTAAGTAAAAAAGTGTTTGAGAGGAATCTAAGAACTAAAGCAGTGTAGTGATTCGAAAGTTGAAAAAGTTAAAGACATGGCCACCTCAGTCCTGATATGAAGGTTCTCCAAAGATACATGGAAATGAATACCCTAATTCTCTCTTTTTCAACCTCTGTAAGTCTTTTCTTTCCTTATTTACAATACCCCAGGCCTTTTATAACTTTTTTTTTTCTGTGTGGGGGACATAGGAAAGATTTTGGATATTCAGGAAATTATTTTTATTTTGCTTTCTGGATTACTTATTCTAGAGTTAAATATGCTTTGATTTTATATTTTTAATAAAAATTGAAATTAGTTACTTGAAATTTTGATTTGATTAGTCTTTCAATTTTAAAAACATGTGAATTTAATTATTTTAATTAAATTTTGTTAAATTTATTTAATATTTTAAGCGTATTTTACAATAATATTTGAATTGTTCACATGATAATTTTTGTTTTAATACTAACTGATAAACATGTTTGGAATATTAAATAAACATAATAAAATTTAGTTAAAAGAATTATATTTATACAATTTTTAAAGTTGAAAAATTAAATTGGATTAAAATTTAAAAGATGAACTAATTCAATTTTTTATTAAAAGTTAAAAAATTAAAAACATATTTAATAATTTATTTTAATGATTAATTTTAAGTTTAACTCAATTTTTTAAAAATAATTAATAAAAAATATTTATATAATATAAGTTTTTTTCAGTGATGTAAAACTTTTAATACTCTCTTTTCTTATGACAGAATATATATTTTAAATATGAATTATCAGTTTAATAATATTATGTAACATTCTAATAAAGAATAAATTTTATTAAAATAAACTTTGAACAAGTATAATACTATCTCAACAAATTAAATTTTAAATTTAACTTAATCTTATTAAAAGAGTTTGTAAAATGTATATACAATCTAATAGATTATATGAGATGTTGATAATTATAATGTTGAGGTAGGAGAAACAGGTGTGTGCATAAAATGATTATGCAACAATTGGTGCATTTTGTTTGTGGAGCTATGCATAGCAATTGATGGGGGGTTTTGTGATTGATATATAGAGGGAAAAGGTAATTGGTAAGTTTGCTTAAAAAGGAAGAACAGAAATAATAGTAATTTTCTGCATGCTTGCTGGAAGTCAGAGTGTAAGAGTGACTCACAAGCATGTGATGTTCGTCTATCTCTTACGAATAATAAGGTCGGTCGATCCATCTTCCTTTCTTTCATAATGATTATAAAAAATCAGGTGTTATGGTATTTTTATATTACATTTATTATGATAATAAAAAATAGTATAAATATATTATAATATATATTTTGTTGACTTGTATAGTGGACTTGTTGGAAAGAAGGAATGGTGGGAAAGAAGGAAAGTGGTTGGGACACGTAGGCTATGATCACGTTATGTCTAATGGTGGAGTCCAGTTGGGTGTTGCCTTTTCTCAACCACATTAAATAACTCTTTTTATAAATATTTCTAAGAAACTGTATTTATTTAAGTAGAGTTTCTTATAAATATAATTAAAGAAATAATATTACAACATTTTTATAAGTTAATTAATGTATAACCTACATTTTAATATGTCAGATTACATATGTTTATCAAAGTATTTTTTAAATACATTCCTGCTAGCATTGTTCCTGTTGTCACGTGAAGGTTTAGAGATCTCACACGTCTCTAATTTATCATTAATAATGCCAGTGTACCAGATCTTTAGCTCTTATTTTTTTTATAGGTTTTATTCTTTAAATATATTTAAAATCGTGTCTCAATATTATGTATTTATTAAATGTTATATATTATTAAAAAGATTAAATATGTTTAGTTTTTCAATTTTAATACAAAATTAGTTTTTAAACTTTAATATTAACATAAATTTTTCTATTCCAATTTGGTGATTCGTAGGTATTTCTAGAGTTCTTTACGCAGAAAGCAAATGAATATGTTCTAAGAGCTATATAGTTTTAGTGTAAAATAAAAGAAACTAGATATTGAACTTTAATGTATGTTTATTGTATAAGTTTGGCATATGTTAAATTGAATTAAATTAAATTACAAAATTTGATGATGATTGTTCATTTAAATGAGTATATGTGCTTGTTTGAGAATTGGTTTATGATGAAATATGTTGGGATGTTATTATGATGATGAATCTCATGTTATGAAGTTGCATTGATGATTGAAATTGGCTGTGTAAAGGCTAGTAAAAGGTCAAAATTATGTGCTTTATAGTTAATTTAATAGGTTCGAGGGGTGAATTATTGAAATCTTGGTTTATTGGGATGATTGATGATTTAAGACCATTTATTTGATCTTTAGTAACTTAATTAGGATCAGAGTTGGTTGATATGTGATTTAGAATGGGATGATAATGATTTTAGCATGTTTACAATGTTGTTTCAAAGGGATTTAAATGTTTTAATATGTGAAAGTGTAAAAAAAGCAAGTTTGTTGTAAAACAGAACTTTTAGGCCCATCCTTAGGTGATTTAAAACTGTTTGAACTTTAAGAATGATAGGAAAACTATTGTAAGACTCTTTAGTAGTTGATATATTGAATTTGACTTGAATTGCAACTAGTTTTATGGGATTTGATGGGTGAGATTTTGAATTAGAACGTCCGGGGTAAAAAGGATGAATTGGGGTCTGTCATAGAGTCATTTATATGTACCTTTGGTTGATTGAAATTGATGTTAGAAAGAGTAGAAATGATTTGGTTTGAAGTGGTCATTTTGACTTAGAATGGTGTTTTGTGAGGTTTCTTGATGTCAATAGGGTCCTAGGGATTAGTTGAAGTGGTGTAGGAAGTGCCCAAGGTCATAGAAATAGAGTTTCAAGTTCTGATATGGCGCTAAGCACCTCTGTCATGGCGCTTGAGTGCCACTTTCCAATGTCGCTGGGGCTGAGCGCTAAGATTCTGGCGTTGAGCGTCAGAATTCCAGTTGTTGTAACGTTGAGCGCTAGTTTATGGGATTGAGCGCTACTTCTGTAAATATGAGTTAAAAGGGTTTTTGTGTTGTTTAGTGATTTTTCTTGGATTGATTCTTATATATTGATGTATATGGAATGCTTTCGTGTGATTTCTTACTATGTTTATGTGAAATATATGTATATGATTATGTGGATTGTATGATGATGTTTACATGAGGCTATATATGTGATACAGTATGGTAAAAATATATGGTAGACATGCATAATGATATTCAAATGAAATGGAAAATGTGGATTCAAGTATGGTGTGAAAAAGGAATTTCAAGGAAAAATATCCTAAGTTGGTTATGTTGTGTAATGTATTGAAGTAGGAGTTCCTGGATTGGGGAATGATCCTAACACTCATAATAACTTCATCTCAAATAGAAATGGATGATTATGTCGTGAACAACCATAAATATTTAACGAATTAACATTGGTATATGACGTTATTGTTGTGGTTGAGGTTATGATTATTATTATTCTGAACAAGTTGTTCCATCAAGCTGCAAGTTTTCCATGAGTTAACATTATTCTATAAAAAAAAATTATAAAAGTTAACTAGATTCACAAAACATTTCGAAAAATTCTAAATGTGTTTTTTTTAACTGTTTTTCTCTCCTCCTAGACTTTATTATGCATCTTTTTTGTCTTTGTTTTAATGTTTTCTCATTCTTTTCTTCCGTGATTATAAGAACAAAAGATCTTCAAAACAGAGACAAAAACTTTATGAAAATATTTGTTTCGAATATTTAATGATTATAGTATAATTTTAAGTCTAATAACAATATTAGACATTTTTTAAAATTATTTTATAGCTACATGAATCAAAATCAGGTTAAAATGATCTGACATTATCGAGTAAATTGTGTTGTAGAACAAGTTTAGCTTTTATATTTTGAATATCCATGTTTTGGTTAATCCTCACATGGTCGTCAAGTTGCATGTGTGTGTTTATTCTTTAGTATATTTATCTTTAAAAAGGGGCATTGGTGTTGCATTAAGGCTTTCTTACATTACAGAGAACTTGATAGCAAAAATTAACTTAGAGGAAGAGTAAAAGTTGAGGTTATCGGAATCTGTGGCGGCGCTTCATAGCGGTGACGGTGGTTTGGAACTCGACGGTGGCACTCTCCTATAGCACTCTCTTTTACTTTCTCCTTCCATATCACACACACACATCAAACAATATATAGTTGAAAACAAATAAAACAATACTCACATGCATATTGTAATGACAAATGGGATAAACAATATAGGATTTCTTTTTTTTATCCTTCACCTTACTAAACGCATGAATGAGAGAAAACAACTGTTGAACCGAACATGAATTTATGATATAGGTAAACTACAACATCACCAGGAATTCAGTCTGGCACAACGAGTTCATCTATCATAATGATCAATTATCATTCAAATAAATCATATTAAGACATGTATATTTAATGGCCACATGAAGTAGTATATGGGGGATATAGGGAATAAGAAAAAACAATAATTTCGAACAAGATCCTAGATTTCAAATTGTTTTTACCAACGTTAATCTTGGTTTCTTCCTTTTTCCAACGGAACCTCGAAGAAAACACGTGCCTACTTGAAACTGCTGGGGTACTTCCCAAGAATTTGTTAGAACAAAGTCTTGTGTTCGAGTATATATATTTTTACCCTTCTTCTGCATTCATCTGATGAAAGAAAAACAGACCCAATCAATGCAATTTATTCAAAGATGCCCTAAAATTCACTAGTTAGGTCTGATTGATTTGATTATATTCGTTTTGACCCTTACGTTAACCTAACATAATGAAAAAAGATAAAATTTCAAAGCACATCTCATTTATTCCGTAGAAAATAAAGCTTGAATATTTTTTTATATGCTACGGTACAATAGGAGAAATGAATTGTACGTGCGGCATGTGTTAAAGATGGGTACGTGTAGAGAGATTGAACAGTGGTCTCCCTGGTGCACTTTGGAGGTGGATTTGAGAAAAAAGAATTGGAGAAAAAATTGCATGGAGTGAAGAAACTACAGTACTGCACTACAAAGGGTGATGACAGAGTAGGAATTGAAATTGATGGTGATTTGGTTGGGCATGCATGACCTAAAGTTGGGACAGTTGCAGCATAATGTTTCAGTCGGTGGAGAGAAGTTTGGTGCATGAATGTGATGCGAATTTAATGCCGCATTCGGCCAATCAACCACCTGCATTTGAGATTTTGACACTTATTTTTACACAGTTTTGACATATAACTTTTTCAAAATTAATTTTCAATAATATTTTTTTAAGTTGGTAGACGTTGGTACATGTTGAAATTTCAAATTGTAACATTGAGTTTTTAATTTTACCAAATAATTGATATTTTCATTTATTTTTGTCGAAAGAAAACGCCATTCTTTCAATCATCATTCTCATTTTTTCAATTATTATTTTCTTTTTTTATTGACAGAAGTTCAATATGTAGTGGTAATTTTCCTCTTTTACTTACGAAAAATTTGTTTATGGTAGCGATGTAGTAGACATTGCAAAACAATGTGTTGCTTTTTGGTGGCGTTTGAGAGTAACAGTGTGATGAACTTGGTAAATGAGTCATGACACAAAGGTATCTATTTGTATGATAATGAAGATTTTTGCTGATTTTTTTTACCTAAGTTTCTTTTTGCATATTGCTTTTCGCAATTCTTGTAAATAGAAATATTTTGGTGTTTAAAATGAAAAGTTAAGTGTGGAAAAAAAATGTTTATTGAAGACACACTATTTGAATGGTTCGCCATGTTTGAACAATTTTATCATGTAAGTTAGGTACTAGGTGGGTTGAAAGAAGTGATGTTTTTTTTCTTAGTTTAGAAGTAGTTTGATTTAATTTATTATATGTATGTTGAGGGTTGGAACTTAGAGTAGTCAAGATAAAATTGATTTAAATGAGATTGACGTAGATAATGAATGTAGGAAGTATTTTTGTCTGAAAAAAGTTCATGTTTATGTGATATATGATTTTTTGTTGGAAGAACATGAAAATACTTCTATAGAAGATTTTTGTATTATTTATATTTTGTTTGGAATTGATATGTGGGTACATATTCAATTGTATGAAATTTAAACAACAAGTTTATGTGTTTTACTTTAAGAAATTTGTTCAAAATGTGTAAACCAACTCGTCACTAATGTAAAAGGGATTTATCACTTTCTAATATTGTTGTCTTTCAAAGGAAATACTTTTGTATTTATCATATTTTGGTTTTTATTAGTATTGGTTCTTTATTTTGGTGAACTCATATGTGGGTAACTAAAGAGCTTGAAACATCTCTCTTTACTATTAAGTTGATACGATCTCAAAGTCAAAGAACTCATTTAGTATATGAATTCCTTCATTTGTTTAAGAAATGAAAACATAGTGTTAATTTTCTGTTATATATTTCGAATCCGCATATATTTTTTATATTGAATGTGGATGTAGATTACTTTTAATCCAATTACATAAATTTAAAGATGCCAAATCTCTTTATTTGTAATTTTCTTTACTCACTTTATGTAAATCTTATACCACTTATCTTCCTCGTTCACACTTATAAATCTTCTAAGGCTCGTATCTTTCATTCACATTCACACTCATTTTTTTCACTCACATTCACTTTCACCACCCATACTTATTTCCTTCATCCATATTCATCTTTTTTCATCTACATACATTCATCA
This sequence comes from Vigna umbellata, assembly GCF_029865625.1. Classification (NCBI taxonomy): domain Eukaryota; kingdom Viridiplantae; phylum Streptophyta; class Magnoliopsida; order Fabales; family Fabaceae; genus Vigna; species Vigna umbellata. The sequence goes on along the minus strand of NC_142165.1, from coordinate 77,199,444 downwards.
ACATTTTTTTCTAATCTCTTTCATCTATATTTTTCTCCTATTCTCCTTGGTCAACATTCTCCTCATCTTCTTCCTTCGCACTCATCTCTCAATTCACATCCATTTCCATACATTCATCTCTTTCATTAATTATAATTCTTTTTATATTTTTCGTTTATATTTGTTGAATATAAAAGTACTGTAGAATATAATTTTTTTAATTTATTTTCATTAGCGTCATCCAAGTCAATGTTCAAATTAGGATATATAAATAAAATTAAACAATTAATATGTTATACGTTATTTTTAGTTATCACCAATAATAAAATATTTATGTTTATTAATTCAAATTTCCTAATAATACTTCACTGTATTGATAAAAAATAAATAAAATCATCAACAAGAATGAAACAAAAGCATTCAAAAGAAACCCTTAAAAAGGTCCTACATTTCACTCTAAGACTAGGGTAGCCACATAATGGTTTTAAATTTGTAAAGTGTATATTAAAAAGAGTGTATGAAGATGATGAAAGAGTGTAGGCTAAGGCAGGTTGTCACGGGAATTATGTGTAGATTTTGGGATGTAAATGTGGTGTGGCGAATGGCAATGCCCATTCACCCAGATACACATATCCATACACGCTTATTTCCTTACAAATAAAAAACAACCGACAACGGCAAATAACAAAATACTATGCGAAAGCGCGTCTGATGCACCACTACAGACAAGACGTAACAGCTAATTCCTTAGATCCAAACCGTTTATAACACTATACCATCGTCAAAAGCAATGACGTACGGAAGTCTACCCGTACTCACAGACGTAGATTGACGTCTCATTTTCTTTTAACCATTTACATAGTTTAATTTTCACAAACATTTATTATCAAATATTTATTCTTTTGCTTTTTGAAAATAATATTTAATATCTACAAATATTTTACGTCTATTTAACATAATTTTTTTACTATTCTTTAATCTCTTTCCTTTTCATAATTTTCTTTGTGATGTTTTCCTCTGTATTTTACCATTAACAACTGCAAACAAAATTCATGAAATTATCATGCCTTTTCAGTACATTTCATGTTATACATAATTCGTTATTATAATATTTTAATTTATTTTTGTAATATAGTAATAAGTTGTCTGACTGTTTCTTAAAATTATCTAGTTTAAAAATGTACCTTTTCTATTAATACATACGGTAAAAAGAATATTTAGAAAAGAATTTGAATTTGTTCATGTATTAGTGCGTGGAGTACATGTGCATATCCAATATTCCAAATTGCAAACACGGCTTCACCGACACCATACTACACTATAGCGGCCTAATGTTTCTACTTCTATTGTTTCTCATCCTTTTGCTATATAGATCATGCATATCACAAATTATAAATTGTTATGTTACTTCTTAATTATTTTCTGTTTTTCTTTTACACCTTACGATTTGTTTCTTCTTACTTTTCTCTTATCACATACATATTTATTAAACGATTCAAAATATACTTTTAATTAAAAATTATAAATAGTAAACATTCTGTTTCAATACAGAGAAAATAAACTATATTTTTCATTATTAAAAACATAAAAGCTTTGATTTACATACAGAAGAGAAGGGTAACAGAAAGAAACTAACTAAAAAAACTATATAGCGTAAAAAAAAAAATACTAAACTTCATTATATACAACATCATTTATACCTATAAAAGACAAATGCTATTATCTTTCTGTTACGAGTTTTCAACATCTTCTGCCTTTGAAAGAAAATGACTACATTGAAAAATATTCAACTGTTCAATTTAACAGTATAATCCTTATAATAATGGTAATAAATATCAAATCAATTATTTTAATATTTTTACTCATCATAACGGAAATTTATCTTTCTGAATTAATTTCCAAACATGCTAATAATATTTTATCAAGAGTTTAATCTAATCCTCTCATGCTACTTAATTCCTCTAATCAACCAAGCTGGAAATCTTCTGAATATATATATATATATATATATATATATATATATATATATATATATATATATATATATATATATATATATATATATATATATATATATAGTATATATGTGATATACTTCTACATAAATTATTTGGAAGAAAGATTTTCGGTTCACCTTAACAAAAACTAAAGACAAGATTAACTATTTTAAATTTGTCTACCCTTTTTGTGTTATTGTTAAAATATTATGTTGTTACTATAAGCGTAATTTAGTATTTACAGTGCCTTTGGAAACTCTACTTTTTATTCATTCATATTGATTTTTACAAGTAATCAAACAAATGGAAGTTTCTGCCCTCTCTCTCTTACACTAATTACCATTCTCTCTCTCTCTCTCTCTGTCTCTCTCTTCTTTATCACTGAACAACACTCCAAATTCTAGCTATGGTATTCTCACACAACATTTTCTAGATTTTGCTGTAGTGTAGTGTTGGCCAAACATAACTCAACAACCCCACCAATATTGCAACTCACTCTTTACTTTCACACTCTCACACACATACTCTTGTTCATGTTCATGTTCATGTCTCAACACCGCTGAAGGCTGCAACTGTGTGCCATTGGAAGCAACAACTTTACCTTTCTTTTCTCTCACCTCTTAACTCTCATCTTCTTCTACCAAAAAAATAGGGACACAAATCTCCAATCTCCATGGCTGATGCCACCAAGTATGTTCCCATCGGTGGTGCCAACCTCTCCTCCGACCTCAAGAGCCTCTCAGCAATTCTCAAAACCAGAAAAACTGTGGCTTTTGCATACGCTTTCGTAATTGCCTTCGTGGCTTTCACTGTTTTCTTAGCCTTTTCTCCTTCTCCAAACGCTTCCTCTCCCTGGTTCACCAACATATTCTCTTCCACATCCTCCCCAGATGGTTCCTACAAACCTCAAATCCCTTCCATTTTCTCACTCCTTTTCCCAAACTCTTCTTCACCCTCCAATTCCTCTGATCCACTGCTCAACAACACCAACACTTCTAGATCTGCAAATATTAATGCCACTTCTCTTTCTCCTCGTCTCAACACTACCTCACAAACTCAAACACTCAAAGCAACCTCCTTTATAAACCGAACACAATCCTCGGATGTTTCATCCCAAGGTGCGGTTCCTTTCCCAACCGCAAACCAGACCACGAATTCTCACGCTCCAAGTCTGGAGGTGAAATCGCCACCACCCCTTGTCCCTGAGGAAACATCTGGGGGTGAAAAAAATCACACTTTTAACACCCCTGAAGCTAAAGCTATAACCACTAACCAAACTACAAATGCTACTGCACCTGCAACACCTGCAACCAATGTTTCAGCGAGTTTCCCTGTCCAGAAAGTTCCACATCAGAACTCAAGTTCTAATTCTTCTGTGAAGGCTGATTCGGTAAAGGGTGTTGCTTCGAATGGTAATTACACGGCTTCTCTGGCGAGGAAACGGATTAATGGGAATAATCACACTGAGGGGAACGATGAATCGATGGAGTCTCTTATGAAGTGTGATTTTTTTGATGGAAAGTGGGTTAAGGATGATTCTTACCCTCTCTATAAGCCAGATTCTTGCTCTTTGATAGATGAACAGTTCAATTGTATTAGGAATGGAAGGCCCGATAAGGAATATCAAACGTATAAGTGGAAGCCTAAGGGTTGCAGCCTCCCAAGGTATTGGAAAATATTGAATTTTGTTGTTTATAGTTTTAGGTGGCAAAGTTTTTAATTTCATGGATGCTTACGTTAGTCCAAAATTGACAATATTTGTCTGCTTCGTGTTGGTGTTTTGTATGGCTAATGGGAAGCTGCTGTGTTTTGTATTGTACTAGAATTGATCCATTGGTTGTTTGTTTTTGGGGTTCCCAATTTGGTTGAATTGGTAATGTAGGTTGGATGCGCATCGAATGCTGAAATTGTTGAGAGGGAAGAGACTTGTTTTTGTTGGTGATTCGCTCAATAGGAACATGTGGGAGTCTCTGATTTGCATATTGAGAGGTGCTGTGAAGGATAAAAAAAAGGTTTTCGAAGCAAATGGAAGAGTTCATTTCAGAGGCGAAGCCTCTTATTCATTTATATTCAAAGTGAGTATTGAACTCTCTTGTGTTTTAGCTTTCCGTAATTGTTTTGATTTGTTATTCTTTGCCTAACAGAACTCTGGTTTGGTGTAATCAGGATTATCACTTTTCTGTGGAGCTTTTTGTGTCTCCATTTTTGGTTCAAGAAGGAGAAATGACTGATAAGAATGGAACAAAGAAGGAAACACTTCGTCTTGATTTAGTTGGTCAATCTTCGTCTCAATATAAAGATGCAGACATTATCATCTTCAACACTGGCCACTGGTGGACTCATGATAAAACCTCTAAAGGGTATGACATGACACTCAACATTCCTTTCATTGCAATGGATAACCACTAACTGTTTGATTTTCCACTTGTTTATTATTCATCACTGATTCTTAAGTTCCAAGATTAGAGGAATCCTTGTCATGAACGTGGACTAAAAATTGACCCTGACAATTTTCAGGCAGGACTATTACCAAGAAGGTAGCCATGTGTATTCTGAGTTAAACGTTCTTGAGGCATTCCGAAGAGCTTTAACTACATGGAGCAGGTGGGTTGATGCCAACATTAATCCATCCAAGACCGTGGTCTTCTTCAGAGGCTATTCTGCTTCCCATTTCAGGTAAAATACAAGTAATTTAGTTTAAACACACTTTTGAAATCTTACTTAGGATAATTTCTGTTTCAAGTTCATTACTTGCAAGTAGAGAATACATTTATGGAGCACCCCCATATGATTATGGTGCTAGAAGACTTAGTCATAACTAGAAACTTGTGAAACTGCAGTGGTGGACAGTGGAATTCTGGTGGGCAATGTGACAGTGAAACCGATCCAATTGAGAACGAGAAGTACCTAACTGAGTACCCAGATAAGATGATTGTTTTGGAGAAGGTGCTAAAGAACATGAAAACCCGTGTGACCTACCAAAACGTGACTAGAATGACAGATTTTCGAAAGGATGGTCATCCTTCCATATACAGGAAGCAAAATCTAACTCCCGAAGAAAGAAAATCGCCATTGAGATACCAAGATTGCAGCCACTGGTGCCTTCCTGGTGTTCCTGATATATGGAATGAGATTCTTTATGCCGAACTTCTGATGAGAGAGTATCGGAATCAGCATAAGCAGAAGAGAACATAGGTAACGAATAAACTACGAGATTTAATGAGTTAAGTAACATATGCAGTATACCATTTTTGTTCCTACGCATAGAAAGAAAGCATATACAGAAAAGGCTTTTATATGAAGGTTCATGATATTAAGTGGACCCATATATACACCATTTGTGCTGCAATAAATTTGTTGATATGGATGAATGACATGAATTTGTGAAGAGGAGAGAATACAAGGGTGCTTTTGTTTATCAGTGTAAATTATTATCCTTCTTTTGGATCTTCATTTCTTTTTTAAGCCTCCAATTCCTATTGTAAATCTAAGTTCAATTACATTTTATTTATTATAATCAAATTATTGAATTTGAAATTATCTGATTCACTGTGCTTCTTCATGTAATTGTGAATTATTATATAGATAGGAAAAACTTTACCTTGCAACAATTCAGTTCGAGAATGAATTAGATTTAAATTCAATTTTTATTATTTTTAATATGATATCAGAGTCTATTTTATTTTATCATTGATTGTCAGATTGTTATTTAATCATGTTTCGATGTGAAGAAAGTGTTTGAAATTTTGACATTATTAGGTTTAAATTTACTTAATATAACGAGATTTATTATACGACTCATTGTTGAGTTGTTTTTCTAATCATGTTTAGGTATGAAGGGAGGGTGTTTGAAATTTCATATTCTTAGGTTTAAATTCAATTTTTTATTAACTTTTGGTGGAATGGTTGGAATGTTGTGTTTATTTGATTTTTAGGTAGGTAACGTGTAATGCATTAAAAAACAATATGAAAAAAAAATGTTAAACAAATATGATATATGACACTACTATTTGAAAATTATGCAATAAGAAAAATATGTATTAATAACTAATTTTTTCGAATATAAGTCATATATTAGTTGAAAAGATGTATTTTTAACGCAGTATAATATTATTGGCTATATTATTTACTTACTATCAGCATTTTAATAATTATGAGGATAAAAAAGGAGAATGAAAACAAATTTTAAAAATTTGTAAGAAAAAAATAATTAAACAAAAATGTGTAAATGAATAAGCATTACTAATTTATATGAGTAAGAATCCAAAAACACAAGAGAAGGTGACCACGAATCCTAAAGACAAGGCTAATCCTAAAGACAAGGCTGGTGTTGTTGTTCTCTTTACATGTTCTTTTTCTTCTTTTGAAGTCAGGTTCATGAAAAATCTATTTCTTTTATCTTCTTCACATTTATGTTACTTGGTACCACCGAAATCCTTTTCTCTTCCCAAAACAAATTCCCTATAATCATTTCTTTTTAAAAAAACTTAATATAACTTATTTAATATTAAAAAAATCCACATTTAATTGTTTTCCGAAGCTTGACCTAATTTTTACATTAAAGTATGGCCATTAAAAAAATGACTTATGCATAACAAAACATGATGTTGATAGTGAATTAGTGGCTTATAAAGGTAATAGGTTTTCACTTAAAGAACTTGTGTTGAACTCTTTATAGTTATGCTTGAGCATATTAAAGAGGTCTTTTATTTAAAATTACAATAGAAATTATTATGTCTATGTTGGACCATCATTTTTATTAATAGTCAAAATCATTTTATGTTCCGTAAAAACAGAGCTAACTAAAATGAATTTTTATTAAAAGAATACAGATTGTAGTTCAAGTTCTTATCACTTTCATAAATATACTTTGCCACAATTACCACCTTTTTGATCCCGCCATCGTCCACCACAATAATAACCACTTTTAACGGCTATATTTCATTTAGAAATTGTAATTATATATATATATATATATATATATATATATATATATATATATATATATATATATATATATATATATATATTCTTGTATCTTTTGCATGGATTTTATAGATAATTTTTATCAATATTTAAGTGTTAGTTTTAAAATTAAATTAATAATTTTTTTATTACATCAGTAGTTTAATTTTCATAAAGTAAAGACTTTTTTCTTGTTATAGATCATTTTTTAATTTTATTAACATAAGTAGATGATTAGGATTTTTTTTTCAAATTATACTCTTTTACTGTTCAAGTGTAACTTTTTCTCTTTTTGCAAAAAAAAAACTAAATTCTTATTGTTTTTTCTATTTTTGTAGGCTACTTACTTATGAAATTCTGTTTTTTGAGGAACGAATTTTTAATAACATATCTTTTTAGTTTTATAGACTTGTATATTTATTTATAATAAATTATTTTATTAAAAATTATAATTTTTCATAAAATCATGTGAATATAAATTTAAAAACTATATTGAATTTAATATTTATAAATTAATTAAAAATATTTTTTGAAAAATGATAATAATAAATAAGATAATTTAAATATATTTTAGTTATTGTAATAGAAAAATTATCGTAATAAAATATTATAATTATGATTGTTTTTTGTAAAATTAATTTTGATAAATGTATATTTATTTGGTTATAATAATTTATGTAATAATTTTGTGTGTAATAAGTTAGAAAAATAAAATTAAATAATCATATGATTATAGGTGGAAATATTTAAAAAGTAAAGTTATAAATTAGTAATACGAATGCAAAGCATTTAGGTTTATTCATAAAAAAATTATTTTAAAAAAATATTAAAATTATATTGATTTTTTTTAAAAAAATTATTTAGAAAAAATATAAATTTAAAATGTAGAAAAATATAAATATTCTTAATAGAGTTTTATAAATTTTTTAAAATACAAAAGGTATAAAATTCAAAAATACATTCAAATTAGATAATTATTTGTTGGAGTTCTTAATTGTTTAATTTTAAATTTAATAACTATAAATAAATAAATTACAAAAAAATATTCTATACTTTTTAAATATTTCTTTTAAGTAATTTTTTTTATAAATAAACCTAAATGTTTTACATTCAGATTACTAATTTTTAACTTTACATTAAATTTCTTTTCAATTATTTCTACCACAATCATAATTTTTAATTTTATTTTTCAAAATTATTACACACCAAAATATATTACATAACTTATTTTAACCATATAAATATACATTTATCAAAATTAATTTTACAAAAAACAACCATAATTACAATATTTTATTATGATAATTTTTTCTATTGCCATCATTATAATACATTTAAATTATCTTATTTATTATAATCACTCCTCAAAATTTTTATTCTCAGTAAATTTATAAATATTAAATTAAATATATTTTTTAAATTCATATTCACCCGAGTTTATAAAAAAATTATAGATTTTTAATAAAGTAATTTATTATAAATAAATATACACATTTATAAAACTAAAAAAGTATTTCTATTAATTCGTTTTTAAAAAGTAGAATTCTAATAATAAAAACCTATAAAATTAAAAAAAAAACTTATGAAAATTTAGTCTTTCGCAAAAGAAATTGTACATAGTGAAAAATTCTAATTTAATTAAACGATATTCTGGTTGTTTTATTCACGTTAATAAAATTAAAAAATAATAATAAAAAAAAGTAAAAAAGTAAATATTATTATACTATACTAATATGTAAAAATTAACATCATAGAAATGATTTGATTAATGTTGCACACTTTCTTTTAGTCAATATAAAACTAGATAATGAATATAAGCTATAAACATAAATAAATATTTATGAAAGTATCATATGAAAAAATAAATTTAAAATTGAAAACAATTATTTTCTTAATAATACTATAAAATATATTAAGTTAAATATATAATTTTAGTATATTTACAGATTATAAATATCTTTAAATAACATTTTAAGTTACTTACCACCCTTCCACCACTGTTCGCATTTTCAAATCAATATGTAGGATAACCCTAGGTACAGGTTGTAACATCCCAAAAATATAACAAATATATATTATGATAGTCCACAATTCTAATATAGGAGAACAATTAGGAGTCAAACTTGCAGCTAAAGTCTTAATAATTACAGTCATCCCAAAAATGACTATCATTTAAAACTTTAAACACCCATAAGAGTACTTCAAGATAGTATAACTTAACTAAGAAATCCTAAACAAACTAAGCTGCAACATCAACACCATCCAGGGCCTGCTCCAGGGGTACCTCATCCACCTCTGCTCACATCCAAGTGGATGATCATTGCAACAGAAACACGACACAAACAACAGACAAACACAAGAAGAAGAGTGAGCTAGTTTTACAACAAGCATACTATATTAGAATAAACAATTCATCAAATACATACTTTAAGCCGAGCAAGTTAAATAATCCCAAGAACATGTCATAAACTAGACTTGACTCGTCCGGAATTAGAATGATTACCGAGCTATGGCAGGTCATGCACTCATGGTGGCTTATGAAACTTGGGTTCCCCATCCTACCACACTCACGAGGTTAGCCTGTTCCGGGCCTTGAGGCATACTGGAAGCCTCCAAGACTAAGACCTCCTGCTACTCCTCACCACATGGTTCAATCCTCTCTACTTGAGAATGAAAGACCATTGGAGAGTCAGGATAACCCCCAAGACTGAGCTCCCATGTAGATCATTCTAAACACTACTGCACCACCATGAATCTTCTCCTTGAAGATCATGGAATTACGTCAATCCACCATACTCTTAACCATATATCTTTTTTCTTTAACCATACATCACATTGTTGAATATTCTCATACATTCACGTACTTCCCACATAAATCACATCATACTATGCATTCCAAGCAATTGATCAAATCAAAGATATCAAAAGAAAAGACTTGACCCGACAGGAGTCGCACAACGCACACCTTAATTCATATAGCAAATTGAGTCGCAGCATACATCAGACCCCAAACCTCTCGCATAGCGCACTCAGGTCGCTATGCGAGAACTCAGACAGAGACCAACCTCCCCAAAGATCTCGCTATGCGCCCCACTCGCCCTTCGAATTAAATGGGCAGTGATCCCAGACCACCACCAGTCGCCTAGCGACAAGATTCGCCATGGCGAGTCCATAAACAGTGAGCATCACCCCCTAGTAATTCGCACGACGCACCAACTCGCACAACGAATTACCAAGACAGTGAGCACCCTCTACAGGGTCTCGCTATGCGAGACAGCTCGCATAGCGAGTCTGCATAATCTGCATGACGCAGATTCTGCATAATTATGAAACTCACACATCCTTTACCATTTTTAGTTATTTTCCCCAACTTCTAACCCTCCTAATTCTTGTCTCACACCTAATTAAACTTGTCTAGATGATTATAAACGTTCTTAGCATGATTCTAAAGTGAGTACTACCAAGTTTTCCACTTAAATTTCCAAGTTCCTTAACCCAGGGACCCAATTTTGATTCTACCATTTTAACCATGACTTTACTCAGTTTTATGACCCTAACCTTCTCTAATGGACTCATCCAAGCTAGCCACACTGTCCAATTGCACTCAAGACCACCTATGCTCAAATTCCCTACCTCAGTTCCTCTCACAGGACCAAAAACAATACTCTCTTAACCTTTTCACCTCTAACAAGACTAACACATGATTTTCCACCTCAACAACACCTTACTAACCCAATTGGTCATCGAAGAAGAATTAGATGTCTGAACGCATCAGTCTCACCTTCGACGCCAGCACATATGACTAGTCACAACTGACTGGACCAGGCCAGGGCTGCTCTATGATCAGGGATGTGCCAACTCAGGTTTTTAAAATTCCTCTATCCTACCAACACAATACTCTCAACAAGTCACCAGTTATTTATCTAAGTCACCCAAACTGCCCTATGGTACTCTAGACCCCAATTGCCCAATTTTTGATACTCCACTCCCCTCACAGTAGCCTAAAACAGTGCTTGTACCCACTCAATATCCATGTTAACTATTTTAGAGAGTTCTTATACCATTCCAGAAATCCAGTACAGCCAACACACACTCATCCAAGTCAAACAAACCTCCGTATACCATAGTCACACAAATTTCACATATTCATCAATGCAACTCAACATGTTCATCATCAAAATATAGTATAACAATAAAACCATCAAAATAAATCAAACAGACACCTCATACAGCTCCTAAAATATAACCAGCTCCCCTTACCTTAAAGTTGAACATCACAGCTCACACACGCGTCTCTAAAGTACCTTGCACTGTGAAAATGACTCAACAGAACCCTACGATTCACCATTCAGTGATCAAGAACGGTTCTCAAAACCTAATTTGAGATAGAAAGTGAAGGAAGAATCGCTAATCACATGCAAAGTAGAATACTTGCATGTTCACAGCCCTAGAAACCATAGAGAAAGAGAAGAACACTCACTAGCTGAAACGAGAAAGTAATCGGTGATACTTGAAGCTCTCGGCGTCAGGAATACCTAGGCACCACCTAATCGAACATGCAACGGCTGAATGAGAAGGAGTGGTAGAGAGAAGGAGGAGAAAATGAAAAACAAGTGATCTAGAGAGAGATAAGGGCTGAGCTAATGAACCAGTTGCTGGAAAATTTGCTTTTTAACCTTAATGGGTTTTAAGTGCCTGGCTTCATTAATCCAGAGTACCTATCAGTGCCACCTATTTTCAGGTCCTCACACATATAAAGTAAAGGAAAATATGATTTAAATTGTCATAGTTTATTTTCAATTAGGACTTCCGGTTTTTTTTTTTGGTAACTTAGTTGAAGTCATAGTTTATTTTCAATTAGGACTTTCAGTTTTTTTTTCGGTATCTTAGTTGAAAGAATGAAGGTTTTAAAAAATTACGGAATATTTTATATCATAAAAAATGAAAAAAATTAAAAATTTTATAAGCATATAAGAAGTATTAAATGTTATTTCGTTTGATATGAACTTTATGTATTTTTTGTATAAAAAGATTATAATATTTAAAATAAAAAATATGAAGAAAAATTATTGAATTTAAAACACAAGAAACTATATATCTTCTTTCTTCTTTTATAAATTTTTAACACAAAATACATTTGATTTATAAGAATTATTTTCAACAACTATGATTTAAAAGTAGTCTGATTATGAAACATTAAAGTGAAAACTCGTTGTAATTGTATTTTTTTATATACATATATATTATAAAAATAAACTTAAAATTATGTGTGTAAGAAATGCAACTCCTCAGATAAAGGCATTGATCCCTGAGAATTATCCTTAATACACTTTCAGTACATGTTGCTTAACTTGTTTCTACAAATAATTAAAAAAATAAATAATGAGTTTCAACCTACATACCCTTTCTTTAGTCACTTGATTGTTTTGTAACCTTTTCGTCCATGTGTATGACCATGTATAATATGTTTATATAAGATTTTAAAAATGAGTTATAAGTATGTTTCAAAGTATTTAAACTGTAATACGTTAAGACAATGATATTTTTGACACCAATTTTTTTTACTCCTATTTGGTATTATCCTTTTTTTTACTTTTTTTTTTTAGAAATACGAAACATCACTTTTGTTAGAACTAATTTACTTCTATAAAGATTTGTCAAATAATAGTAATGGGTGATAAATAAGTATTTTTCCTACATTATAATCATCAAACAACCTAATATAAGACATTATAAAAAAAGAAGTAATGATGGGTTTCACATTTCTACTGACAAGATAACTTAGAGAAATTATAGTTCGTGTATAAATTATGTATATGTTGTTTTCTTACATATAAAAAGAAGAGAGAAAGAAGTTAAGTGTAAGATGAAAAACATTATAAGAAAATTATTACAACTCAAATAGTTGGTAGTTCCTCAAAGGTCTAAAAGAAATTATCATTCTTCCCATTGAATAAGGAGAAGAAGAAAAAGAAATATAGAGAAAGAATAAGTAAAAGTTTTAGAAAATGTGACATTTTATACATAAAGGAAAATAAGGGATGAAGTTGAAAGTCTTTTGTCTCTTTGATACACATTATTGTTATGATATATACCTAAACAACAAAAATAGGCCAATCAGAAGAAACACTCCGATGGGCCATGTGGGCCTGCTTCGTGTGGGCCTGACAATATTCTGGGCTTGTTCAGAGAAACACGATCATTGTTGTTGGCGGAAGCAGCGGCGGAGGTGGTGGTGGCGACGCGTTCACAGGAGGGACACATGGTGAGGGTGGTAGCCGGAAGTTGCATGAAAAACGGTTCACAAGTTTTCAAAGCCCTCAGTTCTTGCAGTTCCTTCTGTAACCTCTTATTCTCTTCTGACAGACTCTCACAGCACCTCTTCAAGTACTCACAATCCACCTCTGTCTGCTTCAACTTTGTTCTGTAATCATCGTGTTTTCATCAGAAAAAGAAAAAGGAAACAAAAAGCAACAAACATGGTTTCAGAAAGTTCTTAATTACCTTGCCCTTCTGTTCTGAAACCAAACCTCCACTTGACGGGGACGCAGATTTAACTCTTTTGCAAGAACGAGTTTCTGTTTCTGCACTTTTTTACAGAAAGAATAAGAACTATAACAGTACCTTGGTTGAAACAATGAAAGAAGGAAAGCGAGAGTTACTAACGGGATTGAGAGTGGTGTGTTCTTTGAAGCTGTCTTCTAGAAAAGCTGATTGTGTTTTGGAGAGTCTGAGTTTCTTCCTTGTTGACCCGTTTTCGTCTTCTTCGCTGTCACCCTCAAAAAACTTTCTACTGTTTCTGCAAAAAGACGACACTGCACTGTTGTTGGGGGACGAAACTGCAGCACCGTCGTCCGTGTCATCAAGCGCCCTCACCGGTGTGTCTTCCATGCCTACTGTTATAGGAAGAAACATGCAGACACATGAGACGATGAAAGAAAGAAGAGATTAATTAAGACGAAGGGATATGATATGAGTGTTTTTACATGCATGGGAGAGCCATGGAATGGGAAGGCGTGGAGAAGGAAGAACCGGTGTTGAAGGAAGAAGGTGGTGGAGCTGAAGGGGTGGATCTGAGGAAGCTCTTGTGTCGTGAGACAGTGCCACGGAAAACCCCATTGAAGCGTTGTTTGTGTGGCCTAAGCTCAAAGCCAACTCCATCTGAAAATGGAAAAAAGATTGTGTGGTTTGAGAAATTCCCAAGAGAGAATGAGTATTTGTAATTCTATGTATTACTACTACTGAGTATGATGAAGGTTTTTAAACGAAAGTGAGAGTGTGAAAAGGCACACACCAGAGTGGTGCAAGAATGAATCCTATGACATACAATGTTTTCTCTCAAGACATTTCTCTGTCAATAATCACTCTGTCCTACCACATCATATTCATTTTTTCTTGTCACCTAAATACTACTTTTTTTTTTTTACTATTTTCTACTTTATATGTCAGTTTTATAATCAACAACGTTAATGTATGACTCTTGCCTGTTCTGTGAGTGTCTGTGGAGTTGCATTCTTAATATGTGGAGGTAGTTGCAACAACGTTTGTCATGCCCTGATCCTTATATTGTTTTTCCTTTCTGAATTTGGTTTGGTTCTTCTCTTCCAATTCTTAAGTCCAAAAAACTGAGAAATAAGTGGTCAATGGAAATAAAATAACCAATCACACAGGTGGCTTCCAACAGTGACCACAACCTTCTGTGTAAACTGAGAAATAAACTTTCATTAACAAAAAAACAACATCATGAACATTGTGTCTGTTTAGTGTTTGGAGTTTGATAACCCATCATCATAAATATGATTTTCCTTATCTTCACGCTTCTTATTTTGATAATTATCAAAATTTATTCTCGTGTCTACAAATACCTATTTGGATCAATATATTGTAGTCTTTTTAATAAAAGAATGATAAAACTGCTCTTTACTTAGCTTTGTTTTCTGTGGAATTAAAATCAATTATAAAATAACTGAAAAATCGATTTTAAACATCAACTTCATGAATGCAATTGGTTATCACACAGTATGGTGTTATTGTTATTTGATGTGATTTATTACACTGTTTCCGAACACGGGTAGTCATTACCAGCATGTATAAACACGTCAATCTTCCTTTTTATCATGTGATATTTTTAGATTATACATCATATTTAAAATATTTTTAAAAATACCACATTCATCCATTTAAAAAAATCTCAACTCCTTATTTAGCTTGTGTTTGGATTGAAAAGTGGGTTTGAAGAATAAAAATGAGTGAATTTGAGATGAATAATGGGATGTATTTAGTAGATTAAAAAAATATCTTAATATGGATAAAAATGAAAGTTGAATGGATAATTTTATCTTGTCTTTTGTGAACTGTTGTGTCAATTTTCTAACTTTCTTTGCATTTTTGTACTTACAAAGTTTCTATATGCAGAAACAAATACGTCCTTAGTGTTTTTTTTTCATTATTCTTTAATAGTCAAATTTTTACATGATTTTTTGATTATACTCTTAATTTAATTAATATAGAGAAAGGAGAATTACTTTTGATAAAAAAAAATATAATATCACACAAATACAGATTTGAAATAATGTTTGTGTTACATATCAATTTAAGAATTGGATTATAATTTTTTGAAATATGAAATAAGTAAATACATTTGTTATGATATTTTTGCATCCTGTGTTATCATACGTATTCGGAAAATACAGGTAAGGATTGCAGTTTGCATAGAATATTAAATTTTTGATCTTATTGATATGTTTATTTGTAAGAAGAGAAAAAGAATAAGATAGAGAAAGTGAAGAGATGCAATATATGGTGGTTTTGAGATGATTGCAATAATTGAAGTGATGCAGACTTTAATGATAAGGTGTAGTGAGAGAAGAAAGAAGGCTTGAATTATTGGTTAGGACAATCTCTGAGAAGACCAACAATGGCAGAAAGTGAACATCGTGTAATCATTGTTAATGGAATGTATAGCCCAAATGAAGGACCTGTGTTTTCTTTTTTGTCTTTCTGTCACAAAATATCAACCTTTTCTTTTTGGTAATTGTTTTTACTGCATTCAAAAAGAGAAGACTTTGGTTGATTTCCCTTATGGAATATGTTTAAGGCTTTAGTATGCATTTATTAAGCACTTTTATTTGCTTTTTTATTAATAATTTGATTAAGGTTTGAGGGTTTTAGTAGTAGTATCTCAGAATCACTTTTGAAGTCGTGCTTATGGAAAGAGATTAATCTGGTGCAGTAACCAGTTAGAATGATCACTCACGATGTGTTATACAAACACAGTGCTGCATTGATGGATTTCAATAAAAAAAAAATTGAATTGAATTTGAATATAACAAAGAAATTATTGACACTCTCTAATTGATTGATCAAAAAAATCAATAAATATGGATAATAAATAATTACAATATATTTAGAATCCTGAAAATTAGTAATATTTAATGTATAAAACATGTAAAAATGAAGCAGAAAATAGCAAAGATGTGTTATTTTGTTGTTGTTCCTTCAGCAGGGAATTTCTTTACCAAAGAACTAGTTCTTCCTTCCCCATTTTGGGTAGGAAATATTTCACACAAATATATAGGAAAATGGAAAAAATATAAATTTATGAATTAAATTAAAGTTATAATTTTAATTAATTGTTAAAAGAATTATATATATATATATATATATATATATATATATATATATATATATATATATATATTCATCTCTCTCACTCCAACATTTTCTCTGTCATCCTCGTTCCAACATTTTCTCTATCATCCTATGCTAGCCCTAACTAAAAAAAATCAGAAACACTGGCGGTTAAACAATCTTACAAAAAATGATTTTATAATGAGTTTTGATTTTATAGTTTTTGTCTTATCTAATTTTATCCCATTTTCACAAGCATAAAGGAATTGGTAATTGTCGTGGAAAAAATCAGAAATACTCGCTCTTAAACAATTTCTTACAAAAAATGATTTTATAATGAGTTTTCATTTTATAATTTTTGTCTTATCTAATTTTATCTAATTTTCAGAAGCATAATGACATCAAAGGAATTGGTAATTGGCCTGAAAAATAAAATCAGAAACACTCGTTAAACAATTTCTTACAAAAAAAGATTTTATAACGAGTTTTCATTTTATAATTTTTGTCGTATATAATTTTATCTAATTTTTACAAGCATAATGACATTCGAAGGGATTGATAATTGGCCTGGAGGGTTTTTTTAGAGATGATGATTCAACATATGCAGATGATGAAATTAGAGAAGTTAGTGAAAATGGTGAGATTGAAGAGATCTTGAATGAACCTTTGCCTGAAGGTGAATATGTCAATGACTCGACTCTTTACAAAGGCAGATTGTTTAACCGTCAGTGTTTCTGAGTTTTTTCAGTTGAGAATACCATATGATGACAAAGAAAATGTTGGAGTGAGAGAGATGAAAGAGAAAGGGTTGAGAGGAATGTGGGACGTAAACAAGGGTTTGGGGTTTCTTTTTTTGTTTTAGTTTTGAGAATGAAAATTATTAAAATATCATTAACCTTAAAACTTAGAATCCATGTTATATAAGGGTGTTTTTGTCTACTATAACCCGATACACATTGCTAAAATGTACCAACTGAAAAACAGGCGTACGCACGCGTTAACAAACCCATATATATATATATATATATATATATATATATATATATATATATATATATATATATATATATATATATATATATATTAATGAAATTTTACTAACTAACGAATAAAAATTTCTTAGAATGTAAAGTTTATTGATGGACTTTAAAAATTTTACTATTAACAAGTATTTATGTAAATAATTTGCAATTTTTATTATTGATAGATATTGACGTCGTAATGAATTTGTCAATAAATTCTATTTATGATGAATATGCTGGTAATTGAATGTTTTAGTTCGTTAATAAATTTCATCGATAAAATGGATTTTAATTTTTTTACAATTTCTTTTGAACTTTGATATTTTTTTTATAAAATTCATCAATAATTTTGATAGTAAAATTTGTTCTTAAAGGTTTTATTAAAAAAAGAATTAAATTATGATAATTATTAATAGATTATGATTCTCAATGGTTATTGATGAATAGTTTCAAACAAATATTTGGTAATAGATAATTATCATAAGATATCTCATAACTATTAGTATATTTTACTGACAATTTTTTCCATCACTTTTCTTTCAAAATTTTGATTTTATTGCTGAAATTTTGTTACTATCGATGAATCCTCCATCATTAATTCCATTTTTTCTTATAATGATTTTGACTCACATGAAGTAATAATTTTTAACAACATTATTATATATAATAATATGCCAACTAAAGCGAGAGGAATTAAGTATACTAGAGGAAAAGGTATGACTAGATGTAGAACACCCCATCTTTAACACATATTCTAATCATGAATCAATTCTTATATGCAACCCAATATCCGTATAGGCTTCCATATTAATTTCTTCAAATTTAGCTCTCCAATCAAAATCTAATGGACAATTCCATACCATGCACAAGCTAACCAAAATGTTGAATCTACTAAGAGTTGTATTGCATCATTATCTTATTAATAATCAAATTACTAGATTAGTTGTTATATTTATTTAAAACTTATTAATTTGTTACACATGTCTCATTTTATAAGCTTGATGTCTGTATTTAGTCAATGTGTGGAATTTTATAGGTAAGAAAAGGGAAATTTGAAGGAAGTTAATAGACTTACGAAGAGGTGGAAAGTGATAACCCACAGTGACAACGATGTGATTTCAAGACTTTCAATATAATTATATTATTAACTTTTTTTTCTTTATGATGATTGTATAAAAATGTTGGTTATATGTTAATAGTATTAAATATAAGTAGTGTTGTGAAAATATGTGGTTTCTTGCATATGACAAATTAGAAGAACACAAGCCTCAAAAAGATTTTCAAATGCTATGTATTTTGGTTCCACATGGTTTTGATTGAGAGATTGGATTCCTATTACGATTATATATTAATTAAAATAAATATTAGACAGCAAGGATTTACAAGATAAAGTAAATACTAATGCCCATATTAAAAATTCCTTTTTGATGGTTTATTGTATATTAGATAATCAATCTCTTTAATAAAACAAATTAAGAGACTAATTAATATATAATACAATAAAATTATAAACACAATTAATTTGATTTTTTTTTCTTAGAAACAAATTGTAGATGTCACTCTAATATGTTGGGATATTTTTCAAGAAGACCCTTAAGTCTACTAAGACTAATGCATAAGTGTCCTCTAGTCCAAATAATTGTTATCTCACTTTTATATCATTTAAAGCTTTTAAATATTTATTTCTTTTTATGAAAATCTAAGTGATTACGGGTTTAAATTTTGTATTATTTAAACAATTGGTAATTTAAGTTCCTTCGTCATAAAATCACTTGCATTAATTACATCTATTTATTATTGAAATTCTTTTTCATTTTCTTGGGATGATTTTGAAAAACTTATTGTTAGTAGAATTGTCAGAGGACACAATGAATGGAAGATGTCATGTCCAATTGTACATATGTAAATGACATCTTCTATGATGTCATAAAAGGAATAGACAAAAAGAATAAGACTTGATTTTAGATAACAGAGTTCAAAAAGTCAAACTCCTTTAACTTCTTCAAACGTTGATTGAATTTGAATAAATGAAGCATGTCATGTGAAACTTATAACTAGGCAAATTAAGTCCATGAAAAACATGATAATTTTTGTTACAATAAAACAACACAATTTAAACATAAAGTTTTATTGGACTAAACATCTTCTTTAATCCAACCTCCTTCTGAACAAATGCATGATGATTAATATGATGAATGAAACAAATAATCATTTAAGTTTTATGATATATGTAATATTAATACATGGAAAATAATGCTTATGGAAACAATATATTATGACTTGTATGTATTTTGTTTCTTTTTTAAAAAATAAGGTCAATTTTAGTTTATCTACATATTATAATTGATATGTAAATGTTCATACATAGTGTTTAATCTATCTATAAATTTATATTCGTACATAATAATTAATAGATAAATCATGATTTTGTTGTAGTATTTAATAGTTGCTATAGTAATATTGATACCCATTCTAAAATATTATGACTAAAAGTTTGTATAAAAATAACTAGAGGTTATATATTTTTCATAAGACAACAAATTAATAAACAGGCACAAACAAAATTACACATATATGTTATTATTACTCTTAAAGAGACAGAAATATTACACCGAAAAAAACTTATTTTAAACGGAGTTGTTTATATAGTGACAACAATGTGCTTATAGTGACTAATTATTTAAATTTGAGTTTAAGTTCTTATTTATAATCCTAAACAACTAATACTCCATTTCGTTTAAATTTTTTGTGATAAAAACAAAGGATTGGTGACAATATATTTTTTATTATTATCAATTATAAGTGAAGCTTTTTGTCATGAATGACTAAGAATGTTTTTTATTCTGTAACTACATTGTATTACGCTAAGTCATCAGTACAATATGCATGTCAAGTTTGATTGAGTTGAGTAAATTAGATTGGAAACTCTTTAATTTGATTACACAGTTCTTTCACATACATTATTTTAGAGATTAAATTTTTAATTGGCTGCTTAATATATAAGGTTATTTGACAACTATATATGTCTTTGTATATATAAATCAATAACCTATTTGAATAAATTTTGGTTATAAATATTTTTTATTTTAAAAAAAGTGCATCGTATATGTCCAAATAAAACTTAATCTTCGCCAAATATATTATGCACCAGGTCTACACTACTTAATCAGAACAAGGTCATACCAATTACATTATTAATCACATTAATCTATAAGTTAAATTAGATTCATAATTAATTAAGATAACTTAAGGTTAAAAAGTAATTAAATCAAAGCTCATCCAAATAAGGGTCTATAAATAATAAATATAAACAACATATTTTACGAAATATATTAATGATGTTCATTTTGTTGCCAAACTTGAAAGTCTATAGCCATAATTTATGTTTAGAAAGAAAGAATGAGTATTATTGAAGAGGATGAGTATTAGTTGAAGATTTGAAATGTTTAAAGTATTGATTGAAGTCTTTACATGATATATTTTAGTTTTGTAAGAACAAGAAAAAAAAAATTAGTTTTGAAATAATTAGGTACATTTTTTTTGTAAAAAAAATTGTATAATGTTACTTAACGTAGCATTAAGAAATTTAGTTTTAAAACTTTAGTTGTTAAATCTGAGTTAAAAATAATGATTAATAATTATCTGAAATTTTAAAACATGGTGGGTTGGTGAGTAGAAAATAGAGATTTTTTGATTTTGTTTAAAAATAATAAAAAAGGAAAGTGTAGAGAAGGAATGATGAGGGCATGGTTGTACCTGGCATGCATGATTGCACGCTAACGAAAGAAAGCAAATGAATGACGAAATGACGAAGAGAATAAAAGAGTAACCATGCAATGCAACACTTTTGCTCCCCTCATCAGACATCATCATGGGACATTTCTCATGCTCTTTTCTTTTCTTAATTATGCCTTTCATAATAATTCTCACTTTCATAATCTCATCGTCTTCTTCTTCTATCTGCTGCTGTCAAACTATGCGACAAACTCTTCCTAAAATATTTGCACCACACCAAACTTCTCCACTCACCCTTCTTCAAAACTTTCTTCAAAACTTTCTTCAAAAATTTATTATATTTGAATAATTATTAAATAAGTAATTATAATATAATATTTTAGTTTAATATGATGAAGGAATCGTGTGTTAAGTATTTCACAGCATGAAAAAATTATAATAAGTAATTATATAACGTCAATATATATGATTTTATGTATATGTATGAAGTTTTCTATTTTAAAACTGCTTCTTAAATTAAAAAATAAATTTTTTTAGCTCTGATTTCCACCATTTGTTCTTGGTTTTTGGTAAAGATAGATTATCTTTTGAAAAATTCCGACTTATATTTTTAAAATACAATTAGCCAAAATTCTTTTTAACAATAGAAATCAAAATATATTGCTTCACTTTTAAGATTACAAACAACGTAATTGATTTTAAATTGATTTTTTTAAAATGTATTTTAAATAATTAAAACAATTAAACTTGAAATTCACTTAAAAAATGAACTTCTACAAATAATAACCATATATATATATACATATATATATATATATGTATATGTATGTATATCTATATGTATGTACATACATAAATATGTGTATGTACATACATACATATGTGTATGTACATACATACATATGTGTATGTGTACATACATACATATGTGTATGTGTACATACATACATATGTGTATGTGTACATACATACATATGTGTATGTGTACATACATACATATGTGTATGTGTACATACATACATATGTGTATGTGTACATACATACATATGTGTACATACATTTATGTATGTACATACATATACATTTATGTATGTACATACATATACGTATATGTATGTACATATATATATCTATATATATATATATATATATATATATAGATATATATATATATATATATATATATATATATATATATATATATATATATATATATATATATATATATATATATATATATATATATATATATATATATATATATATGGGTTTGCTAACACGCGTATGTCTGTTTTTCAGTTGATACATTTTAGCAATGTGTACCGGATTTTAGTAGACAAAAATATCCTTACATATCATGGATTCTAAGTTTTAAGGTTAAGGGTATTTTAATTTTCATTCTCAAAACTAAAAAAAAAAAAAAAAAAACCCAAACTCTTACTCACATCTCTCTTCCTCTCAACCCTTTTTTTTCATCTCTCTCACTCCAAACTTTTCTCTGTCATCCTACTGTAGTTCCAATTGAAAAAATCAGAAACATTTTCCGTTAAACAATTTGCCTTTGTAAAGAGTTGAGTCATTGACATATTCACCTTCAGACAAAGGTTCTTTCAAGATCTTTTCAATTTCACCATCTTCACTAACCTCTCTAATTTCATCATCTGCATATGTTGAATCATCATCTCTAAAAAAACCCTCCAGGCCAATTACCACTTTCTTCGGATGTCATTATGCATGTGAAAATTAGATAAAATTATATACGACAAAAATTATAAAATGAAAACTCATTATAGAATCATTTTTTGTAAGAAATTGTTTAACAACGAGTGTTTCTGATTTTTTCCAGGCCAATTACCAATTCCTTTGATGTTATTATGCTTGTGAAAATTAGATAAAATTAGATAAGACAAATAAAATGAAAACTCATTATAAAATCATTTTTTGTAAGAAATTGTTTAACAGCAAGTATTTCTGATTTTTTTTCAGGTCAAATACCAATTCCTTTATGCTTGTGAAAATTGGATAAAATTAGATAAGACAAAAATTATAAAATGAAAACTCATTATAAAATCATTTTTTGTAAGATTGTTTAACCGCTAGTGTTTCTGATTTTTTTTTGTTGGGGCTACCATAGGATGACAGAGAAAATGTTGGAGTGAGAGAGATGAAAGAGAAAGGGTTGAGACGAATGAGGGAGGTGAACAAGGGTTTGAGGTTTCTTTTTTTTTTTTTAAAGTTTTTAGAATGGAAATTATTAAAATACCCTTAACCTTAAAACTTAAAATCCATGATATATAATGTACCAACTGAAAAATAGGCATATGCACGTTAGCAAATCCCACATATATACATGTGTGTGTGTGTGTGTTTAATAGGGAAAAACTAATGTTACCAAAATGGATCGCGCAGCCTGACCCACCACAGATTGACTATTTGACTATTTAATGAGTCAACCCAACTCATTTATTAGCGAACCGAAAAAGTTCGAATCCGGTCTGGCCCACCATGAGTTGGTGGATTAAATAGGTTGACCAACTGACTCACTTAATTATATTTTTTAAAAATAAAAAAATGTAATATTTTTGTAATTCAAATTTAAACAAATTTCACTCTAAAATGATGTTAAACTCCAAAGACAATTCAAATTAAAAAAAAGTAACATACAACACAAATGTAATCCAAAAACAAACTCAAAAGGCAAAAAAATAAGTTTATAATATTGATAATTTTTGTGTCACTTATCCATTTACAAGATTAGAGTCTTGAATGGATAAATTTATAATATTTTGCTGTCTTGAAACATCTTTTTCTTTATTCCCTTTTACAATACAATAAAAAAATGTTAACAAATAATATTGAAACATAAAATAATTAATAATTAAATTAAACTAGGTGGGTTGGTGAGCCAACCGAATCATCTAGGTTCAACCTGAGTGAGCCGGGTTCTAAGTGTGCCGAGTTGAAAATTGGTTCATATAAAAAAAATCATTTTTTTCAAACCCAGCCTAGCCCGAACCCGTGGTGGGTCGGGTTTGCTCACGGATTTTAACCCATTTTGACAGCACTAAGAAAAACAAATATATTTTTTCCTACATTGTTGCGTAAGTTTAGTTTGTTGACATGTACTTATAATCTCTCATTTTAAGGACAACATTGTAGTTTTGTTCATTGCACAAATCTTCCCCAACCATTTCAGACATAATGTAATGAATTTTCTTTGTTATATGAGTGTATACTAAAATATTCTCTTTTTTATAGTTCAATTGTTGGACATAACATGTTAAGAAAATCAACTGATAAGGCAAAAGACTTGCTTGATTGTCTTTCCAAGTTTAGTATTTTGGTCCATATATTTATAATTGTTTGATTTGTTTCCTTCCTCGTTTATTTATAATTGTGTTGATATATTGCAGTATAATAAACAAACTAACTCATATGAGTGTCATTACTATGTAATGTAATAAATTACAATCATTATTCGTACTCGTATTACAACTAGTTAAGAAACAATAATAATTGCATTGAATCAAATACTTTGAAATTTTATCTTTTTATATATTAATTCAAATTTTTATCTCTTCAAGAATCCTGGGCCAATTCTCGATAAGTTCATAAAGTATAGTTTGTACAAAATATATGTTGTAAATGTACAACAATATTTAGTATATTTACTTATTGCAAAGATAACATATTGTTATATCTAGATTTTGGTTGTGTATACAATGTGTTGGTTTTGGTTCTATTTTGAATTTATGTAGGTTTAATACGTAGACATAAACAATAAAAACAAAAAAAATTATTTAAAAAAGGTGTTTAGACTTCAACTAACCAAACTTGAAGCATAAAAGGAGTATTAGGCTTCTATTACCACGATAACCGAAGCCAAATTCTTTGTTTTTTTATTATTTATTTGTGGTTTTATGTTTCGATTGCTAAAAGAATTGAAGTACAATCGTGTTTTTATTAATTATTTATGATTTCATGTTTTGGTTCTCTCATGACCAAAGTCAAAACGATACTCTTTTTTACTTTACTAATATGTGTTTTGATTATTAAATAAAAATTTAATATAAAAAATATTCGGTGTCAAAATCATTGTGTACAACTTCCTTTCAAATTTAAATAACTTCATCTAATTTTATACTTATTAAAAAAGTTAACTAATTTGTTTATTTTGTTTTTTTATTATAAATTGTATTTCTTAACCTATCTTTAATCATATTAAAAAAATGTTGTTAATATTTAAAATAATTTTTTTTATATTTTTAAACAGTAATTATAAATAAAACTGAATTAGTTAAATTTTTTCTTATATCTCATATTAAAAAAAAGTGTTAGAAAATCCAGCTATAAATAAGTAGATACTTGAGTATGCATGGTTGTTTTGAAAAGGGATGATTATTATATAATTGCAATAATCACAATGATGATTAAGATAACATTGATAAACAACAACTTATGCTTGTCCAAAAAAGCAATGATGGAAAAGATGAGAGGGAATATATTGACTTTGATGATGGAAGCAATTCGCCATGAAAAGAAGGATGATGCTCGAGAATGATGATGAGAGTGTCCACGAGTTGTTGACCACACACACTCACAGTGTATAAACTCTAACCAAATTTTGGATTTTTATTATAACACTTTTATTTTATCACATTTATCCAATTTTTTACGAACTTCATTCTAAATTAGTTAACTCTCATATTCAAATCCTTTATATAAAAATTTATCTAAAAATTTATCTTCAAATTCATAAATTCATAAATTCATTTTTATTCAAATTATCTTTACACACAGTAAATATCAACACAATCGATGTTCAATTTTAATTCACTAATTATTTGTCAAACTAGAAGGAAACATCATCCATATGTGAGATAAAATTGATACAAAATTTATAAAAAAGTAAAATACAATTTTAGATAAAAATTTAGGGAATGAAAGTAATTAACCCTTAAATGAAATTCCATTGAATATTATATATATATATATATATATATATATATATATATATATATATAGCAAGAGAATTAATGTTATAAAAATAATAAAATTATCGAAGAAGAACATAAAATAATAGTACTTAAAAGTAAATGTGACGATTTCAGCTACAGTAACTCGTGTGCCCGACCACGCCCTTTCAGTGAATTCATCATTTTGTTTTCGGTGTTCTTTTTCAAGTGTCAGTCTTACGTATATCAGAATAATGATAAATGTTCTTAATATTTCAGACGACAGAGATTAAATAAAATTCAACAAAATGATTGTTTTAATTCATAAGTTAAATTTTGAATAATGATTCAATTAATTTTACATTAAATTTTGATATTAAAAATTGAGACTGATTTGTTAAGGAGTGGATAGGTACGAACATATCGAGGGTTATACTAGACATGGATGATTTAACAATAACAACCCAATAACGCATTAAACAATGTCTAACATATTAGGATAAGTTTTGATGTAATTCTGACATAAATTTTACATCTAACTTAATTTCATTACGTTAGAGATAACATCACTTATTTATATATTTTGAATTTGTCTTATCTTTATTCACGTAAGACTTTCAACATGATTTTGTACTCTTTTTTTAGTATTTAAAAATTAAATCAAAATGTTTACACATTTAACAATTAAATTAGCTTTTTATTCATAAAATATAAGAAAATGAAGTTAAAATCAAAAGAGATATATTAAAAGTTCCTTCTTGTATGGTATGTTTTTCCTAAGAGTTCCTTTAATTATCTTAATGACTGTCTTTACCGATCGTTATTGAATTGTTAATTGTTTGTCTGCTCGGTCCATTGGCCTGAAAGGTATCCATATAGTACAATAGGTTTCAAAATGAGCTTGTGATTAGCGGAATCCTAATTACGACCCAATCATTGTTCATTATCCAATAAGTAATTCTTATAGTGATCTTGATTATAAACGATGTTTTAGGGGTAATTATTGTCGGTGGCCGTTTTTCGATCTTCCATCGTCCTTGACCGTGTAGTTGGTTAATAAACTATTTATCTTTCTTGCATGATGATGATGCTGATCTTAACCTATTCGTCCAATCGCCCGTACTCGGTAGTCATATCCAATCAGCCCCTCTGTGTGGTTGTATGACCATACAACACAATATTAATAAATTTAATCCTTTCAATGTTTTTTATTTACAAATTAAGGTGTTTACCTAACGATATCACGTATCACCCACTAGTGCAAAAATAATGCATAACGTCACGCGTTCAACGTCCAACCACTGAATAACCAACGTTAAAAATGACCGGTGGCATTTTTGTAAATAAATGCAATTATTAGACGTTGTTTAGATTTGTAATTCGACGTCAATTTGTTATATTGGGTAAATTTTGCGAAAATGTTTGGTCCGAAGGTGAAAATGTATTTACATATGACGTCGAATTCGCTAGAATTAGACGTCAAAAGGATATAAAACGTCAAATGTCCCAACGTTAGACGTTAAAAGGTTAATGAATTCAATAAAAATTTGAGCGGGAGATTGAAAATTCATTCACTTTATCTTAGCGCGCGATACCTTCTTCTCTGCTCAAACTTTTCTGGAACAAAGTTTGACGATCATCACATGTATCTTTCTTTCATTTGTTACAAATGGATGTTAATTAACTACTTTAGGTATGGTTTTCGTTTGTTTTGACTGATTATTTTCGTGTTTTTGTCCTTCTTAGGCATATTCTGTTTTCTCTCTCACTAGTGGCAATACTTCATTTCGACGAACCCACTTTTGAAAGTTAGTTTTCATTTTTCATTTTGAAGAACTTATTTGTTGAACTTGTTTGTTTTTTTTAACTTGTTTGTTGTTTTTGTTTGGTTGAACCTATTTGTTGTAGTTGTTTGATTGAACTTGTTTGTTGTTTGTTATTCTTTGTTAGGTTTAATGCCTCTGTAGGTCCTTATTTTGGCCCAGAATCTCAATTAAGTCCCCTTTCTTTTTGCCGTCTCAATTGGATCCTCATTTTTGTAAAATTGGAGCAATTAAAGGCCTGCCGTCAAATTGGACAAAGACCGTTTAATTGTGCGTTATGTGGCATGGACAGTGTTTTCACTAATCACACGTGGAATTAAAAAAGAGTTTTGTATTAAAAATTTGGATTGAATCAGATTTAGGGAAGGGCAAAGTGGAGAAAATATAAAAATTTAAGTGCAGCCCCAGGGTCGCGTAAGGGAAAACTCTTTCCCATCTCTTCTCTGTTCCAGTTAAAAGCAAAACTCCAGAAGCTTGAAGCTTCTTCCCTTTCTCCTTTGACGCAAACAGACTCAACGTTGGGGGAGAGAATATTCTGCGTTTTCGAGCACAGGCAGAGACCTTGTGGAGGGGCAGCGGAGGCGCGACGATAACAAATTGATGGAGCAGTAAGGTCGCGGCGACTGCACGAGGACGTTGGTCGGTCCGCTTCGTGGTGCAAGGAGGGAGGGTTCGTTTCGGCATCTCAATGGTCGTTCTCGTGGGTGGTGGGGATCACGTTCTTGGTTGAGTTTCAGATTAGGGTTTTTTTTAAAATTGAAATTAGGGATTTGATTCATCTGTTTTCTCTGCAGATTGATTCATTTGAGAATTAGGGATTTGATTCGTCTAGGAAAGGTCAGGACTTGGGATTGAACCAAGTGGCTTATGATGAGTCAACCATGCCATCGTCTGTATGTTCTTGTACCGGTGTCCTGAAGCAGTGTTACGAGAATTCCATTCATCTGTAATTAGTGGATTATTTGATGATCTTCCACATCATTGCAGCATTTGTGGCTTTAGATTTAGATGAGAACTAGAGATATGAGTACTGGAAGGGGTCCCATCATTCATGCAAATTGCTTATCATCATTCATGCAAATTTCTTATCAGATAACTTGATTTCAAGTGTCCCTAAGATGGTAAGACTTATTACTTGATATTCGTGGACAGAAACGGGGTTTTGTTTAAGTTCAATGTACCACACCTTTCACTCACAGCATGATGATGGAACATTAGAAAAGCTTGGATGAGGGAGATAAATGCTCCAGAGATTAATTAACAATCAGAACTTTAACGAATGAAACACGAAACTGCATCTCCTTCGCCTTCCTCGAACTGCATCTCCTTCGCCGTTGCCCCGAACCACACCGTCCACGACGCCTTCCGCGGCCAACCCGTCACATCACGTTGAGACCGCGCAGGACTCACTTGAGGAGAAGCACAGCTTCACACTTCGCCTCCCGAAGCGCCACCGCCACTCTGGTTGTGTGTGAGAAGGAAAGGGGAAGACCAATTACTGAAGTGAGAATCGTAATGAGTTTTCCCACTGTGCCCTTTTCCTAAAGCTGATTTAACCTCATTTTTTAAAATAAAACTCGTTTTTAATGCCACATAACGCACAATTAAACGGCCGTTTGTCCAATTTGACGGCAGACCTTTAATTGCTCCAATTTTACAAAAATGAGGACCCAATTGAGACGGCAAAAAGAAAGGGGACTTAATTGAGATTCTGGGCCAAAATAAGGACCTACAGAGACATTAAACCTCTTTGTTATTATTGTTTGTTGTTGATACTACACTACATGTTCATAGAGTTGTAAGAAATGACCACAATTAATTAAAAAAAAATTGATTAACGTCGAATATTGACAAAATTCGACGTTAATTTGATTAACGTCAAATTATTCTATGTTCGACGTTAATTTAACGTCTCCCGATATGACGTTGATCTCGAATTTGATGTGAAAAGCCAAAAATATTCGACGTTGTACGCTGTTTTTGTACTAGTAACCATTAAAACTAATTTTTCTTATTAATAATTACTTTTATATAAATGCTTTATAATGATATTGTAAATGTAGTTTTCAAATCCTACATAAACATATTATAAATAATAATAGAAATCTATATTTCATTCCCATATAAATAATGAAATCTATAGAATTAGTTAACTACTCACGTGTTAAATAAAAAGGTTAAATAATTATTGTAAGTGATAAAAACTAGTATTATCATATAATATAAAATGGTAAAATGAATGTTATTCATCTATCTGGATATAAGGGACCTAAACCATAAATTTAAAATTTTGAAGAGACAAAAATCGAACTTCTTTTAAAAGAATGAAAACCTAAAACAAATAGCTTTATTTAAAATTTTAAAAAATAATAAAATTTTCTTCTAGCAATAGTAAACTTTGTTATGCACATTTACATAAATATTTACAAGAATAAAGGATTAATAAGTTTTACAACCGAGTCTAAAAAAAAATCTACCAATTAAAGTGTCATTAAATTCCAGTTAGATTTGTAAAGGATTAAACTCACAATTTAATTCCGTTACATACATCTCCATTAAATAGTCTTTTATTTAGTACGAGACTTAATTGAAATAATATAGCGTGAATTACTATATTTGATGATTAAAATAATATTATTAGAATAATGTATTGGTAGTTTCTGAACTCGGAATATCTTTCATAATTTTTTCTTAAAAGATATTTTTGAAGAAATAAAAAAATTATTTAAATAATCTCTTATCTTAACTTTTAAGCAATATATATATATATATATATATATATATATATATATATTTTGCTTTAGCCCATTTCATGAAAAAATCATATCAAACTAAGATTTGTCGTCTCAAATATTTAAAGCATTTCAGTTCTTTTGTTCATACCAATTCAAGTTCAAGTTCAATTTCAAAGTGATTTTGCAGGAGGCAAGGGACTTGTATAAATTATATAGGTGTGATTATGAAATTCCTTTGTATTTTTGTAAATGCAGATGCGGGCCTTAATTGGATCCTAATTGAGCTTTTCATTTGGGCCTTGTGAACGTCCAACCCTGGTCAAACTAGATCAAGGACAAACCACACAAACAAGAGTCCCACATCATGGAGAATAGGGTCATTTTAGGCATTCTAGTATTTTACTCTTCAAATGTAAAGTTTTTTTCTCATGAAGTTTCACCTTCTTTTATTTTCTCAACTATGAATTTGTATAATATCCCATACTTTTTTTCATAAATATTAGTAAACTATGATTAAATCTTCAACAACTAAAAAGTCTAAAACAAATTATACAAAAACAAATTAAATAAAAAATAAATATGCTTCAGCTATTATAAACATAATTTCAACAACAATTAACAATCTAAAATATATTTTAAATGTTTCTTAAAATATTATTTTATAATAATAAATTTTATTATAAAGAGGTTTTAGAGTGATTAACTTTAAGTAAATATTCTCTGAAAAAAGTTACGGAGTGGCGGGAAACAATGGCCCGAAATATTAGATTTGATAGTTTTATGAGCACTACACGAGCATGATTACTTATTTATACGTATTTTAAAAAAATAAAATTAACTAATTTGTATACTAATAAAACATATTTCAGGCTATTTAGTTTTATTAATAATATTTGGAAAGGATTTTTTTTTCCTAAACTACTTCTCATTAAAGCTTAACATTTTACAATAAAAAACGTTTTTAGAATTTTACAAGAATATTTCTTACTAAATGAGAGATGAAATAACTGAACTATAAGTATGTCCATTTCATGTCCTTAAAAGTCTATCGTCCCAAAAATCAACATCTAAAAGATGTTCAATAATATAAATTTAATGTCCATAACCTTTATAAAGTTATTCAAATATATTACATTTAAATTTAAAAAATAGAAACAAGTTGTTTATAATATCTTAAAAGAGATGGGTATAACACATTAATATATATATATATATATATATATATATATATATATATATATATATATATATATATATATATATATATATATATATATATTATATTTTGAATATTAGAAGAATATCATATCGCGACTTTTTTAGAAGTTTCAGTATTATTATCCAGAATTTTAAAAGTAAGTAAAATATTTGTTTTAAACTTCAAAAGAAAAATGTTTCATTTTTTTACTACTAATAATATTTTATTAACTTAATTATAAAATTATATTTAAGAAAAATACCTCAAAATTGTCTTTTAGTAATAACATATTTCTATTAAACTAATAATAAAATTATGTTTAAGAAAAAAAACTCTAATTTGTTTTACTACTAATATATTTTTATTAAATTAATTATATATATTCTTTAAAATAAAATTTAATTTAATTATTATCTGTGTTTATTAATTTTTATTGGTATTAAAAATGATATCAAATGAGTTACTTTTTTTTCAATAAATTATGATTTTGTTTAAGAAGATGAGAATGATTAATTACCTTTGTTATCTTATAATCAAGTTTTACTTTTATTTTCTTCTTTTATTTATGTGACTTTTCATTTACCAGACTTCAAGTCATGACTCTCCTTGCTTTCTTTTATTATAGAGTTCTTTTTGTCATATTTTATTTTTAAATTTTTTTTTATATATACCAATCTTTTTATCCTCGTTTCTAGTTAGTTTTTTTTTCCTATTTGTGTTGCTATTGTTTTTATTCTATTTGTTGAATTTGTATTAGGATTAGAAATGTGTTTCTTTTGTCATGTTTTTTATTTTTTGGTACTTTTTTTAATTTTTGAGTTTTGAGAGTTTTTCTGCATAAATTTTAATGAGTTGAAATTTGTGCTTAGATTATATTGTAGAACTATTAAGTAGGATAGCGTTTAGCCTTTTGGTGGATAATATAGTGGAAATCTCTGATGAAATAAGCCATGAAGAGGAATCAAAATTGGATAACAATGTGAAAGTTAAACAAAATTAATTACAACAATTTAATAAATAAGTTTGCATAAAAAATACTTCAAAAAATATATTTTAAATAAAATGCTTCATTCTTAAGTTTCCTTTTAAGTCTTTCAAACCCTTGAACTATCCTTGAACATGTTCATTTAACTCACAAGACATATAAGGTACGGTAAACTAATATTATTTAAAGTTGACATAACACTTTAATTCACAATTTTTAAAAATATTATATCAATTTTATTACCATATAAATTATATAGTCAAATATACCTATGATTATGATTAAAATTATTAGTAATTGTATCATATATGTCTAAGTATCATTTGACTATGATAATATAAAACTTAATCCTAACCGAATACATGTTGGCCTACTAGGTTGACATGTACCAACCCGCAACTACTCAGCTAGGACAAGGTCATACCAATTGCATTATTAGTCACATTAATCTACAAGTTAAACTAGAAGATCCACACTTAATTATGATAATTCAAGGTTAGTAGGTAACTAAACTATGTGGCCTAGGCCCATCCAAGTAAGGTCCCATGAATAGTAAGTATAGATAACACATTTTACGAGTTACATTAATGACACCTATTTTATTATTACACTGATTACCTTCTAACGCACTCAGCTGACTTGAGCGTTGGATTACTTCTACAAGCACAACTCATGTCTGGCTAAGAGAGGACGAGTATCTTTGAAAAGGACAACCTTGAAGTTGAAGGCTTGGAGCGTTTGAAGTGTTTTATTGAAATCTTCCTAGGATATAGTTGGATCTATAAAAACAATTGACACCCGTTGTGAGACCAACTCATATTTTCTGAAGAGAAGCATTGGTGTCTATAAGAAGCAGGATGACTGGAGCAAAAGAAGCAAGGCCTTCCTCGACCGACACAACCGCTGTCTTAGAAGCCCAAACAAAAATATAGTAGTAGTTTGTTGAGTTTAAGAAAAGGAATGTTGAAGAGATGGATGCCTTAAGGCAGGAGAACACTAGGTTGAAAATGAGAAGAGAGGTTAAAGTTAAGAGTTTTATACTTCATGTCAAGGATACTCGTCAAAGGTTAGAACATTGTTAGAGTTTAATAGATAAAA
Organism: Vigna umbellata; assembly: GCF_029865625.1. Lineage (NCBI taxonomy): Eukaryota > Viridiplantae > Streptophyta > Magnoliopsida > Fabales > Fabaceae > Vigna > Vigna umbellata. The sequence continues at coordinate 77,165,322 of NC_142165.1, read as the reverse complement.
CCTTACATCAACAAATTGATAAGAAACTTGAAGTTTATGTTGATGATATGATTATCCTTCAAACTCAGTCGAACAACATGTTATTAACTTGGTTGAAGTCTCTTATAACAACATATCAAGACATTGAGACAAATTTGAATATGTAAACTTAAAGCATTAATCTATATGTAAATAGAAATGACAACATGTTAGGTCAGGTATAGGATAGTACACTACTTATATTCGACTTGCGAAAAACAAATTCTTTGTTATCTATCCCATTACGTGTTGGGTGTATCCATGAAAAAAATACCTCTGGATACTCCATGAATACCCATGGATACTCATGAATACTTATATATATAACTTTGAATAAAATTACTTAAATTCAAATATTTAAAATATAAAATTAAATTAAAAAATTGTTTTTAAAGTACCATTTAAATTAGGTTACTTACTAAAATGGTAATGCAATGCAAATTTGAATGAGTTGTACCAAAATATAAATATAAAAGAATGAATTTTTCTGAAAATAAATTCAATTTTATAGGCTTAAATAAAAAATAGAAATCTACGAAATCAAATTTTAAACAATTTTTCAATAATTATATTTTTTACTAATCGTTTTATATTAATCACTTATTTTTTTTAAATACTAAAATAACATTCACTAATAATTTTTTTCCAAAAAAACATAAAAAAATAATTATAGTGGATAGTGATCATCTGCAAGTCAGATATCATAATACATATACTTATTTGTTCCACGAGTATCTATTAAAAATATCCATTTAATATCCGTAATAGATTTTAGTTACAAATATTTACAATTACATATTTCTTTTGCCATCAGCATATAAAGTCTTAAAAACCTTAAAAAGGATTTTGATATCACTAAATCAACTTACCTCTTTAATCTAAATGAGAATATCAAACAAATCATACAATTAATGAAAAGAATAAAGCACAAGTATTGAAAGGAGATAAAAAGAAGATGATTCATTCTCCATAATCAATCAAAACTTTTCTATCCTTCCCATTCATTCTTCAAAAACCAATATCGCAAAAAATATATATCTTCTTTTTAACAATTAATACAAGAGAAACCTATCAAAATAGTATAGAAAAATTACATTTTTAAAGAATTCATTATTAATTTATTCTACATTTATTATTATTTTTGTAAAAACTAACATATTAGAATACTTTTACAAACACATTCACCCCCTGTTTAAATGTATATAGAAAAATTCATCTTAATAGTATAAAGATTATCTTACCCATATGTAAGAACAACTAAATATTTCAAGAAAAATAATTTAAGTAACCGTCTATAAAAATTTAGTGGATTGATATAATTACTAAAAGAAGATTGGTGTTAAAACTTAATAGATCACGTCACAGTATAGTTAATATCCTGCAATGGAAAAACTAAATTTCTATTATTAAATGCACATTCACTTTAAAATCCTTCTTCTTCCTCACATGTTTCCTTCTCTTTCTTTCTCCATCTTCTGCACTACCCCACTCCATTCAACACACAACACTAAATCAAGATCACAATCATCACCAACCAATCACTCACACTCTCTCTCTAGTACTTCTATTCCTTTCATCACCAACTAAACAAAAAAGAAAATTAAAAAAAAAAATCAACCATGAATTTAAAAATAGATAAATTTAACGATTGAATATTTATCACATTTCCACAGTGTCATTCTTCTATGAAACCATGTGCATAAACTTTGCCACAAAAGGTAACGCAGAAGACTGTGCAAACTGAGATTGACGCAGCACAAGATGCTTCAGCACAATAGGTATTCTTGGACTTGGACCACTAAACAAATACCTACGTAATTGCTTACTATATATATATATATATATATATATATATATATATATATATATATATATATATATATATATATTACAACAATAATATTATTTCACAAAAACTTGAGGAACCACAACCTGCATCATCAACTATACCAATTGGCATTGACCAACTATGTCTGAAAATAAAATATCTTCGTCAACATCTGGTACAAGGAGACATGCATTCTTACAACCTCAAATTTAGACATCTACGATGAAGCATGCTTTATGAACTACAGTGAATTAGGTAAACATTTCATTCCAGAACATGGTTATTTCTTTAATTACTATTTTTAAACAATTATATCCAAATAGTGAAATCCAATCTATAAATTGAGCAGGAAAATTGAGTTGTGAAATCCAATCTATAAATATATTTATTGTTCAATTTTGTTCATTCAAAATATGTATTTTTAAAATATTGAATTATTTGATTTTAAATAATACAGTCTATTTTTCAAAAACTTATCATAAAAAATCTAACAAAAAAAGTATGTTTTGACATTACAAATTTTAAAAGAAATCAAAATTTACAATCTAATTCAACCCAGACCAATTTTTATTAGATTAGGTGAAGCCTAGAAGATGCGATGAGACAAAGTGATACACATAAGAACTCCACAACCATTTTAGAATAAACGTAAGTATTATAACTGGTTTTGCCCTAAAACAACGGTGACTAAATCTGAAGATAGATAGTAAACATAGTTATAGATCAGTCCAATAAAAACAATATCAGCAAAGACAGTATTATAACTGGTTTTGCCCTAAAACAACGGTGACTGAATCTGAAGATAGATAGTAAACATAGTTATTGATCAGTCCAATCAAAACAATATCAGCAAAGACAGTACCATGATGTTCTGGTCCTAAAATCAGGCTTAAATATGATCTAGTGAAGAGATATTTTATGAACGCTGAATCACAACTTTTTTTCTTTTATGGGTAAGAAGGGTCCGAACAATTCAACCGCAGTAAAAGTAAACAAAAGCTCGTGCGTACATCGGCAGATAAACTGCTTCTTTGATACAAGTGGTGACCATCCCATCAAGGGATAATTCAGATAAAGCAATGCATTTTGGCTAAATAATAGGTTGGCTAAACTACTTATTTGATAAGTTCATTGCATGTTGAACTCCTACTTGAACAAAATAAAAAACAAAGGACTTTGTTTTGATGAACTTCATTATGAATCTTGTTGAAATAAGATTTTTGAGAAAAAAAACTTTTTAACAAATCATATATAGCCCTCTTCATGAGTAAAATAAACTCCATGTAAACTCTTCCGAATGGAGTAGCTTGGTACCTTATTCTATAGGAAAATTTAGTTCCTGGATGCAGGAGACTCTAGAATCGGCTCAATGCTTAAAAGAAATTCTTAATCCGCGAATGACAATAATCTGAAATCATCGTGAATCTACCAAAATTGTAAACGGTGAAATAAATATAAGGCAACGCGAAAGCAAGAAGCACTTACATAGGTGTTGGAAAATTATTATCATATGAGGTACATGATAGAATAGTAATAAGTTGAAGATCTATAAAGAGTTTTTTTATCAGTTCAAACGTCTGCGTCTCGGAGCACGAGAATCTCCACTATCCACATCAGACAATCTTGAAGCATCATTCCTCCTCCTAGAAGAGGATGTTGACAAGGATACCATGGAATCAATCTCCACAGCAGTGTCCACTTGACTCTCTGAATTTATAACAGCGCCAATGCTTGAAAAAGAATCCCTGTCATCAACTGGAGGTGAAGGTTGTTCTTGGTTCCTAACAATTGCACTGCTACGGAAATAAGCCTCCAGTAACCTTTCAGCAGAAGTGAATGCTGAAATAGTAGAAAGCGTTGCTCTATGTGATTGTGTTCTTCGAAGCATATGAGATTGTTGCACCCTATTTCGGTTATCCCCTGCCTCAGCAGTATTATTAGTAGCATTATTCTGAGCAAAAGCCATCACATCCTCAGGGAGTGGTCCTAAATTCTGCTCTCTCCGAATCCCTCGAGCAGTCAAGAACCTACTTAGCAAGGAAGTAGTTCTCTCTGCAGTTTCACGGGCACCCTCCCCTTCATGTGGCTGAACAAAATCACGACTATGATCAATTCTACTCCCGATACGCCGAATCATCTCTTCCACAGGGACTGTAAATGCATTTCTCTGAATGGTTTGTCTCAGACTCTCAACCCTCCTTGCTTGGGGCCTGGGAGGGATCTTAAGAGCAGAATCCTCCTTGTGACCTCGGACAGTGTTCCCTCGGCCATATATTGGGGTAACACCTTTGAGAGTGACCTCTCCCTTGCAAACTGGACACTCTCTCGCATCTGAATGCAGATGCAACCACCTATACAGGCAAGGCCAACAAAACAAATGGCCACAACAAGTCACAACAGGATCCCTAGAGAGGTCCAAACAGATGTTACAATCAAAAAAGTCCCCATCAGTGCCACTACCCTTTTCAACATCATCCTTCTTCTGCAAGGCCTCGTCCTCTGCAACACCATTCACATTCTCACACGCCTTCGGCACCTCCTCCACTCTCTCTTCGGCCGCCACACTGCCTTCTCCAGCCTGTAAGGCAGTTCCATTTCCAGAATTGACCAGAAACTGGTTCAATTCCATGGAGATATTGTGAGCCTCAGGAGGTATATGAAAATGCCGCGCAGCTTCAGGTGGGATGTGGACATGAAGTTCAGGATGCGGTAGCGGAACATGCCGCCATCGCCACCGTTGCCGTGCCCTAAACCTCACAGCTTCGCTGATTCTCTGAAGAGGCTCTCCTATCCACTCATCCAAGTTCACAGCTTCATTGCTTATTGGGCCAGTTTCAGGCTCTGGGCCCGGACCCAGATTCAAATCAAGGTTCATTGCATCGGAGGACTCTTCCTCCATCGCAGTTTCAATCTCCAAGCTGGAAAGATGCTTCCTTTATTGCAAATTTCAATTGCAGGGAAAGGGAAACAACAAAGAAAAGGAAAGCGAAAACTTTTCCACCAAAAACCTCGAGTCCAACACAAATCCAAGAAACCCAGGTAAGAGGGGAAGTAGGGTGTCGAAATTAACAATCAGAAGAGAAAATCCCCAATCTTGAGACGAAATTGGGTGCAAACCCTAGCTTCATCGGAAACACGAAGGACCCCAGATCCAATACAGAGGGTTGACCATGATTGTCAGGCGAACCCATGGTGAATTACTCGAATTAAACTCGAAATGAAAGGAAGCTGCGTTTAAGTGTTGCAGATTAGGGTTAAGCAACTACAAGTTTACGAAAAAGAGACGGATGATTTTTTTGATACATGTAATAGAAAAGGAAAAAAAAAACAGATTGAAGGAAGAAAAGAGGGAAAATGGAAGAAGAGAGAAGAAGAAGAATTGAAAAGAAGATAGAAGACCTTGGAGGTAAGAGACGGTAGAATTAGGGTTGGATCATTGTGTTGTCGTCGGTTCGGTGCGGTGCGGTGCTTGCGGTTGGATCTAGTGAGAGAGAAAAATGGGGTTTAGAGGAAAGAGAAAATGGTTAGTGAGGAAGAAGAAGGTAGAAGAAGAACAACCTCACCTTCACCTGGTATGGTACGTATGTTGTTGTGTTTGTGGTGGTGATGAACGGTGTGATGAGGTAGAGGACGAGTGGGTTGTCTGTGATATTCCTACGCCGCTCGCTGCACCAAAGCGCTATCAGAGCCGTTCTTGCGATGAATCACAATGAAACAATTATCCGTCTCTCTTAGCCTAATTACCATTATTATCTCATTAAAAAACATAGATTTTTTTTAAAGACCACCACCATATCTCATTATGTCTCAACTATATTAAACTCGGACCATTGTAACAAAAATAAAATCTCTCTAACCTTTAAGGAAACTGTATTTCTAAATTTCAACATGAAATAATTAATTATTTTAAGTACTTATATAACATAAATCATCTCAGTGACTATTGACTATTAAAAATATAATAATAAATTGTTTTATCACGCTAATTAAATCTTGGCTCAATATCCCTGATGTCTTGATTTTCATTATGTGTTCGATTTGGTTTTAATTTTTTTTTTCTGTTTAATGTTGTCCTAAAGAATATAATTTTTGTTTAATTTAGTCCTTTTTGTAGATGACGTTTAAATCGTTAACGATTAATTGTCCAGCTGTGCATATCAGTTCTAATCTTCCTTGACTGAAACATGACGCAACCAATGAGAGACTACCACATGGCAGTCCCTTCCCCACCCAAAAAATTAAGATTTCTGAATGTAAGGGTAAAGACTTCCTTACGCCTACGCCGCCGTGAAAGGAAAATTGAATGAGTTTCGAAATGCAGGAGCGTCACGATGTGAATCTGGCTCGTGGTTGGTTGTCTGCGATTTGGTCACTTGCAGGTTTGAAGAGCAGCTTCGCGATGGCTGGAGAAGATGAAGATTGATGGAGAATGGTGCTTTTGCGGCAACGATTCTGCTCCAATTGGCTTTTTCGTTCTTTGTATTTCCCTTTGCAAGTTGAAGACTTGACGGAGAAGATGAGCTCGCGCATGGCTCGCTGTCTCGTTGCGGCCGTCATGGTTGTCGCAAGAAGATGTTGATGGCGATTCACGGTGGAGGAAGGGGAAGATGGTCATGGTGGTGTTTCTGGGTGGTTGCTGGATGGAGAAGATGAACATCGGTGGTGGCGGCGCGACCATCTGGTTAGGGTTTCGAAATGTTTGATGATGGAGGTGCGAAGATGGTGGCTGACCGGGAGCGTGGCGGCAGCGGTTAGGGTTAGGGGGAAATTAGGGTTTCTGGAGGTAGGAGATGATGGTGATGTGTCAAGGGTGATGTGTCACTTATTGCACGACTGGACAGTTGGCCGTTAACGATTTAAACGTCGTCTGCAAAAAAAACTAAATTGAACAAAAATTACATTCTTTTGGATAACATTGAATAGAAAAAAAAAACTAAGACCAAATCGAATACACTTGACGAAAATAAGGACCATGAGGGGTATTAAGCCTTAAATCGGGTTTTTATTTTATGAAACTTTTTTATTTTATACTAAATTTATGATTTAACAAATTTTTTTAAAATAAAAGTAATTATCATTTTTATAATTTTTTTTTAAAAAAGTAAAAGTTTGACATCAAAGAAAGAAAATTATTTTAGAATTTTCACATTTTATGAAAAAGATATTTATGCTCGTAAGGTGAGAAACACACGATAGAAATTTAACATTATTTGAAAGACTTTCTCGTTTGGTGAGTGATTATACTTATTTGGTATGAAAGTCGTTTTTTTAGTTGATGAAATCTAAACGTGGAGAGTAGTTTTTTTAGAGACAAAACTAGAGACCATTTTATAGAGTCGCTGCTACAGAAGGAAATCCAAGATGACTTCTCACTTCAATTTTTTTGTTCACTTTGTCACTTTTTGTGTTCAAAATATGGAGGAGTAACTAACTCCCTTTTTCATTCTGGGTGAATGTAATGAATCCCATTTTTATGTGATTTTCCTTGGCAATAGAAACACGTTATATGACTTGTATTTTTCTTGCTTCGTGTTGCATGGTTGATTATTTATGATTTTTGTTGTATCTAAACAATGAAAAATGTTTTTCGAACTTGATTTCAAGATTCCACAACTTAGATATGTGATCATTCTAAACACTTAACATTCATGCAAATCTTGTGTAAATAAAACTAAAGGATTAATATTTGTGCATCAACTTAGAATAATTGCATTGAGTTGAGTTCATGAAATCTAATCTCAATACATATGTATCTTGATCAAATACTATTGTTTCGTGGAATTAATCCAAAGGTAGGTCGTTCTTCTTTGTTTTGTTCCCTTTCAATCGTCCAATCTTTTCCGAGAACGCAATCCACTCCGAGAGATAGTTGACCTGCAGAAGACTCTCCGACGCTCAAGTCAGATATGTTTCATAAAGAGGTCTACATTTTATTAGGATAGAAAAAGATGATTGTACCTGACATCAGTTGTATTATTTATAGAGTTTGTGGCAGTCAAGTCCATTGATTAGTTATCAGTATATTTTTAGGGAATCAAACCCAATAATTAATAATTAATATCGTATATTTGTAAATCGTAAGGTAATCTGACCTATTAATACTTGATAATTGCCCATGAATGACCATTAACTCCGATCGGTATATTTCATATAGTACAACTATAAATTTAATTTGGTAGCTTTGAATCATATAAATTTAGAATTATAACACCTCTTCAAATTTTGTATATCAATATATGTGAGTTTGTAGTCCAAACTATTAAGAATTCACACAAACTAAACATACAATTCTCTTAAGAAATGATACTTGAAATTTCCATCTTAGTACTTTTACGATTTGATATATTTATTAATAAGTTACCAAAGAACTAGTCATGTCCTAGTATGTAGGTTGGACCTTAACAAATCATGGCGATGCTCCACGTTTGTTGGGGTCATTAAGCCAACTACATGTGTTCCTCTACCTATGAGGCTCTCACAACTCAATACATCATGCACTTTTAAGACTTATAGCCGATGAAAAACCCTTTAGTACATTACTATTTAAACCAAATTTCACACTTAGTAATCATAAATCAATCATAAGCTTTTATCATCCTTTTAATGCATGAGCCTTCAAATAGTTATTAACTTGATTGATACCTAGGACCAACATCAAATTCAATCATAATAAAAATGACATATCCATTCCTTTATAGCCACACACTCGAGCCTATTGTGTCCTAACAATGATATCTCACATCAACTTGATGTTCAATCTAAGTTCACCTAAGCCTATAGTGCCCATGAGACATTGTCTCACATCACATCGATGTTTGATCTAGGATCACCATCCAACTCCCTCTTTTTCATTATTTTTAGAATTAATATTAACTTTCACTAGTACAAAAAAAGTGTACAACATCGAATATTTTGGACATTTCATGTCGAATTCGAGAATGACGTCATATCGAAAGACGTTAAATTGTATCAGTAAACGACGTTAATCAATATTTTTATTTTTTTAATTAATTGTGATCCTTTACAAGACCTGAAAAGCAGGAAAAACAACAAATTTCAGTTTTTGGAATTTTGTAAAGCATGAACTATGAACGTGTAATATAGTATCAACAACAAACAACAATGAAAAACAATAAACAAGTTCAATCAAACAAGTTCAACCAAACAACACCAACAAACAAGTTCAACAAAATATAACAACAAACAAGTTCAACAAAATATAACAACAAACAAGTTCAACAAATAAGTTCTTCAAAACGAAAACTAACCTTGGTGCATCGGAATAAAGTGTTGTTACAAGTGAGAGAGAAAGCAGAATGTACCTATGAAGGACAAGAACACGAAAATAATCGGTCAAAACAAATGAAAATCATACCTATAGTAGTAAATTAATATGCATTTGTATCAAATGAAAGAAAGATTACATGTGATGGTCGTCAAACTTCGTTCGAGAAAAGTTTGAGCAGAGAAGAGGGTCTCGTGCTCTAAGATAAAGTGAATGAATTTTCAATCTCCCGCTCAATTTTTTATTGAATTCATTAACCTTTTGACGTCTAATGCTGATGCATTTGACGTTTTATATCCTTTTACGTCGAATTATAATTCTAAACGACATTTAATAATTGCATTTATTTACAAAAATGCCACCGATCATTTTTAAAGTTAGTTATTGAGTGATTCGATGTTGAACGCGTGACGTTATACGCTGTTTTTGCACTAGTGTTTAAGCATACAACATTCACCACAACCTTTTAGGTATTCAATCCTATAGTTTTAAACAAACAATTCAAGAAAGTTAATACATCATTTACATAAGGATTTCTTATTTAGTATATCTTAACGACATGAAGAATAAGTGGTAAAATTTTATAATCGATATGTCTTCACATTATCATATATATAATACGCTTATGTTGGATTTTTTTTAGCTTTTTATGTCAGGTAATACTCTAATGTGGATGCATGTGATGTAAATTTACATCAGACAAAAACTCTGACGTAAAAACTTCATATTTACGTTGAACTTAGATGTAAGTGGCATAAATAAGTGCATAAAAGTAAGGGGGAAAGTTCAAAATTTGTGTCGAACCATGCATTGTCCAATATAAAATTTGGACATTTTTTTAAAATACATTTGGTTTTGGCTTCAAACCAAAATGTGAAACACAAAAAGTAAATTAATTCAATACATTGCTTAATTATGTTTAACGAAACTTGTGTTGAGATGATTTATCCTTTTTACCAAATGATATGGCGATTAAACACATTGTTAGGAGTTATATAACATTTGATGCTTTTTTTTGTATACGTTAAACACTCTTGTGATATCATATGTTCTCATCTTATTTGATAGCGTTTGCATGTTTAACTTGTTGGGTACAAACAAAGTCCCACATCAGATAAAATAAGAGATGAACATGAGTTTATATACAGATAAGATACCTCCATTGATAAGAGACCTTTTGGAGTGGTACCAAAAGCAAATCTGTGAGGGCTTGGCCCAAAGCGGACAAAATCTTACTAGTGTGGAGATCTGTGTGTGTTGAACCTCCCTATGATTCATTTCTTTAAATGTTTTTTTGTTCAACATTATTTGGATATAAAATCTTTAGCTTTAGTGTTTAGTTAAGAGTTTTCTAGACATTTTCACATGTTTGACACGGTTTGTTAAACATTGTCTGTTAAACAATATATATGTATTGGAAAATGATATTTTCATAGAGCATTATATAAATATTTATTTCATTCAATACACATTTTGTTCAATGTTGTTTTTAGCAAGTACAATCTTTAAACGCTTAACTAAATAAACAATTAATATTTTATTAAATATTGTACGTTAAACTTCAAAATATGAGTTTCTAGATAGTGTGATCTCTCTGATGATCTTATCTTAATATTACACTTCCATATTACTAAAATAATTAAAATTAATAGAAAAATGATCAAATAGTTTTAATGTACACATCAAATCATTGTTGAGAATAATTTCAATTAAGTCTCACATTAATAGAAAGAAGAAAGTTAAACACTATATTAAAAAAAAAAACCAAAAACCCAATATAGTGAAGTCTTGAATTGAAGTCTTGAATTAAAGTATCAAAATAAACTATCAAAATTGTTTCGTCTTGGTGATAAACTTTCACAAACAACAAAAAGACGTCAATATAACACAAATAAAGGTCGTCACTTATAGAGGTTGGATTAAAGTCACACACAACAACATAATAATTTAGCTAATCAATACTTTCTGAAGAGATTCTAGAGTTTTTATAAAATTTATTTATACATAGGTGAGTTTCTAATATATTCTAATATCATTGAAAATAAAAATCTCATTCTTTAAAGTGATTATTGTTAAATTTAAACTTACCTCTTCTAATTTCATTACTGTTGTGTGTCCGAAACTAACACATGTCGTTAGAAAATTTATCATTAATTTCCAAAAAAAAATTAATTTGATTTCAATTTTTACTTAATCCTAATATCAAATAATTTTTGTGTAAAATAATAACCTTATTTAAGTGTCTAATAGTTATTAAAATTAAATTAAAACTTCCCTAATAATTGCAACTTTCAAATCAGGCAACAACAAAAACCTTAAAAGTATATATAAAATATTAATTGCATAAAGATTATCTCAACATGATTCCAATTTATTCTTAATCTTACCTATTTTCTTTCATACAAAAGTTATATTTTAGCCATAACTCTTCCTTTACAAACTAAATTTATTCATTTTAAGTTTTACCTTAAAAAAAAGAAAACTACAAAATATCAAAACTCACAATTAAATCCAGAAAAGAAATTGTTCAAAGTTCCAAGTGTCATGTATATTAATAGGATATCGTATTTGTAATAAAAAAAATGCTATCTTCTATGTAACATTTTACAAATAACACTGTTAGTTAATATTCTACTAGTCATATTCTAGAAATTTTCGTAAAAATAGAATGTATTCATAAATTAAATTATTTATGACTAAACCTACAAAAGATATTCTTTTAATTATTCCACTTATCATTTTCTCCTTGTTTAAAATAAGTTAAAGGAGAATGCTCCTTCAAATCTAGTACTACCGTAAACATGGATTAGAATTTGAAAAAAAAAATTAGTGATCAAAAACCACAAAACTTCAAAATATATAACTAATTCTAGAAAAAATAGTTTCAATTGATTTGAGTTGTTATATACTTACACTACAATGAAGTTTGAGGAAAAAAATCTATGAACTTCCAAAAATAAAAACACGAACTAAACCCTAAGTTAGTGAAGTTAGATAATTTTTGAGCTAATAATCCATTTACTTCTTTTAATAGTTTTGTTAGTTTTTAAAGTTCCTTGAAATTCTTCCAATATATATGAGCTCCAAGTATTATTCCCTGTAAGAATACTTTCAATTTTCATTCAAGGTCACACCCATAAGTCCAGTTAGATTTTTCTTTTTTAAAAAAAATGTTATGCTATAGGAATAAAACAAGCACAAAAAAGTAGAAAAGTACATCTTTATAGTGCGCATTTATATTTTCTTAACGTATTTCATTATATTAAGTTTTGAACGAAAGTACATTATATTATATTATTTTATTTTTAGATCAAATAATATTAGGAAACAAATAGGAAAGAATTGGAAAAAAAAAGTAGAAATGATAAAGTTTTTATTTATATGACCAAATTATAGAAATATTATCAAAATTCTCATTTTACAAGTTAATTTAGTGCAATTGAATAAGGAAATAAATAAGGATAACTGAATAAAATTATTATTTTTTATTCCTGCATTAAGTATATCATATAATTAACAAATCCTTTTTCTTCTATAGATCTAAATATTATCTCCTTTACATTGTAACATCAACAAATCTTATCCATAAAATAAGACGGTAAGGTGAGTTTTATATTAAAATAAAAGGCATATGATAATTATTATTTTCATAGTTTTTTTATTATATTTAATTTTTATCTTTTATTTTTAATTTTTTATTATCATTTTAAATAATTAAGGGGTTTTTATTTTGGAAAAAATAATTATTTTAATTTTATTTGTGAAATATTGTATAGATAAGTGGATATATCAGAATATAAAATTGAAGAATATATTAATGATTATTGGTTATAATGTATTCCAGTTCAAATTTTCAAGTCCGAATAACTTTATCTCACTCAATGACACTTTATCTCACCCAATTACCTGTACATTATAAATGTCTTTAAATAAAACTTGTCAAAGATTAAAATAAGAATATTTTAAGAAAAAGGAACTAACCCTAAAGGAGAAACTATAAGGACACGTTATGAAGACGGGAGATACTCATATTTATTATTTTCATCATCTATCTTTTTTTCAGAGTTGGACGTAATGCATTATATTCTTTGTGATTTATGTTAGTAAGTATATAGTATACCGTTATTATCGTTTTATTTTTTTTTCTTCTACACTCTGTCAGTGGTTACTAGCTTTTCGACATTTTATCTTTATTCCAACATCATCGGAAGAACTATTTAGGCCATTCCACATTTCTCTGCTTTCAACAACAAAATAGATACTACTAGCTGTAGTTTCGAAATAGGTACCATCGAGCTACTTAATTTGTAAAGTTGACTTGTGACCGTGAGAAAAAGGAAAGAAATTAAAGTAACAGCTGAATCAAGTATCAACTAGAACTAGAGTCTTACATGTTACTACTAACGCAAATTTATTAGAAAAACGTATTATAACATCACTGTACGTAAGAAAACAAACCAATAGTCCAACATGCAGATACTGATTTCGAAGTTCTACCATACCCTGACATGATCACAACAACAAACACGAACCTATATTTATATATAGTTTTAAGTTTGTGTGTGTGTATATATATATATATATGTGTGTGTGTGTGTTGATGGTAAGTAATGTGTGAAGAACAAGTTTTGCCTCATGGGATTCTTTCTTTTTTAGCTTCCATTGACTTTCTTACAATCTAATCTGATTTCTCCCTGGCTTCCTGTTAAGGGGCTAATATTACCCATGTTAATCATGGACTGAGCAAAGGCTTGGAAGAAGGCGGTTTGGTTGTTGGCGAAGTTGTTGACGATGGATATTGTGGCGGAGCCACTAGTGGAAAAAAGTTCTTGGTCTGTTTGAAGAAGACCCTGATTGTTGAGAAGATTTTGGAAGTAGTTGTTGTCGAAGGTGTCTGGGGAAGAAGGGTCAAGGTTGTTCAGAGTGTTCCCGCTTCCATTTTGTGGACAGTTTTGCTGCAGGGTTGCTAAATAGCTTGAGTTCAGCGTGGGATCAGGGCTACCCGTGCCACTGAAGTTGAACAGCCTCTGGTTGAAAAACCTGCACTGTGCACGACCAAAAGTGTGTGCACCTTTGAAATCAAACACTAGTTAATGAACATATATTGTAATTAATTGTAATTGTAACCTTAAAATTTTAAGTTGTGATTAATTTAGGTTCACTTTCTTTGTTTCTAACAGTTCAAACAAATCATTGTTAAAAGTGAGTGCTTCTTTTATGATACAAGTTGTTATTAAATGCAGTAAGTGTTGGAATTCAGAATACGATTACCAGATAATGCAACGAGATCAGTTATGTTTAAGCCAACGGCAGAAAATTTTGCTGTGACATTGGCCAAGCTTTCAGTTGGAGCAGGAATGGAAGTGTTAGCACCAGATTGGTTTGCAATCAAACCGTCCCTTCTGCCCAGTAGTACGGTCCATGAAGGTCCTCCTCCCTGCAAATATTTTGGTTTTCATGTTGTGGGAAAATTCTTTGCTGTTGTTTGTGATAAACGCGTGCATTTCTTACAAGAAATTTGATAAGGTAAGGAGGATTATAAGAACTATAATAACAAGTAGATTACCAGAGACACAGAAGCTTCAGCAGCAAGGGCAAGAATATCAGCACAAGATACAACACCAGGGCATGAATTTTCAAGAGATGTCTTTATGTTGTCGACTACGTTGAAGCCACGAGCGGAATTATTGTTAGGCGCTGCATTTTTCTCGCTCAGCGTTATGTTCCCACCTTGGTCTAACAAAAGAGACCCATCACATCCCTGAAACTCAAAAGTAATACTTATCTGATATCTGACAGTGCATGACGATACCAAAATCAAAACGAGAATTATGCTTCTTGAAATGTGTACATTAACAAAGCAATCATGAAAATGAAGACGAGTTAGGCTGGCAGCAATACGAGTATCAGATTGCAGAGCCTGCTGAATAACACTGCGAACAATGGAAGACACGTTAGGGCATGTGGTGGAGTAGAAGGTTGAACTCAGTTGAGCATTTGATGGATGAAGAAAGATTGTGAGCACAGAGAAAATGGTTGTGGTGAGAAGGGAATGAGTTAAAGAAGACATATTTGATGACTTGTTGTATATTTTTCCCTATTGGTTTTAGCAAATAATGCATGGAATCTTGGTGGCATATATATATATAAGAAAGTGTAGGTCTTTGAAAAATTTATAATTTGCTTGGAGATAAAGTTTTCACTGTTACATTACTTGCAAACATAAGCTAGCCAAAAGGCCTAAAAAATAGGATTTGTAGTAATCATTAGGTGCACACAACGGACGTTGAAAGGAAAATTCAAACCATAATGATTACCACTTAACTACCTTGCGCTACTTGAGTCCATATTTGGCACCATATATAAATATGCACTTTATCAGTTAAATGTCATAAAACCTGCATGAAGTGATTGAATGGAAAATCAGAACAAGTTTACAAAGTTCAAGTTCTCACAACTCAACACATGATATCTCTGCTAAACGTTTGTCAAAATAAATGATGTGAACAGAAGAAAGCTCTCCAGTGAAGTATATATATTTAGCTAGAAATTTTGGAGATTAAACATTGTCAATGCTTTTCATGTTTTGGTCCATTCTAGAATTCTTTTTTTCCTTTTTCCATATTTAAGCGTTGAACTGTTACAATAAGATTCTTGGCTGGGGTTTAATATTGAAAATGAAAAAGATAGAAGATTCTAGGGGCCATGCTTCTTGTGGTAGGAAAATTATTAACGAGCTAAACGTTTGATAGATTGTTTTTCAGTCATTCTTGGGAGGTACCACGTCTAAGTCAGCAATGGAAAAACAAAACATTAAGGTACAACATCTAGTCACTGATATGTATAACCAATAGAATCATGTCTGCAATCAGTGAGGAGCATGTCGTGAATGTAATTTTTCCACTTGTAGATGCTTTTGAAATTGCATGTTAGGGAAAAGATGACCATTATGGACGACAAGTAACACTGGAGATGTCAAATGACAGGGAACAAGGTAAGATTTGTATATGTTACTAATTTAAAATATTTGTATATACCACAAATATACCAAATGTATACATTCGTAACATAATTAAGCATGTAATTAATTAATTAGAAAGAATTCACAAAGATGTGTTTTACGAAACAAAAGCAAAACTAAAATCTCAAAAATATCATCTAAATAAAACATGCATCATTGAAGAATAACAAATATACATTTGATAAGATGTTATTAGTGTGGTTTATATATGTGCTTGCAAAATGTTCTCATAATAAATATGATGGCAAGACAAAACAGTAAAATAGTGCAGTAAGGTAATGTAATTTAATCAAAACACAAAAACAATCATATAAATGTTCATATCATATTACTTTTCATGTGATAATCTATTTGGTCATCTGAGTTACTAGTGTGAGATGGAAAATTGTTAACTGCAGTGAGAGTAATTGATCTATAGCTGGGATTTTAATGCCATATACATGTAGAAGTTGATAAATGCAAGTTATTTAGAAGGATTTTTTTATTAAGCTCTCTTTTAATCTATAGAGTATTATTTATTCAAACAGATAAATATATTTCTTTCACTTTAGTTAAATATGACAATAATCATAATTGCTTTAGTAAAATTATTTAAAAAGGTAAAATTAATGAAACAAAAATGTTAATTAAGAGCCTAGCGTCTAGCTCAATTAAAAAAAATCTTCCAAATTTCAATAATAAAATATAGTATGCCTATAAAAATTTGTAGTGAGATTCAAACAATAAAATTACTCTTTTTTTACGGGAAAGTTTAACTTACTTAAAAAGTCATATATATAATTATAAAATTTTTATTTATATAAATGTTACTAGACCGAACCAATCACGCATGATTGGGTGCTATGGGTGCTAAGTCGAATGGGCCGTTCGGTCAAGACAACCATTGAGCAGAGTTAATTTGTCAGATTCTGTCAACTCTATAAATAGAGGGTTAAAGTCAAGGTAAAGACTTGCTTTTCCATAATCGAATTATTTAATATTAGAAAGTGAACTTTAAACCTAACTCAACCTCACAAAACCGGCTTGTAAGGTGAGATTTACATCCACTTATATATTATAATTTAGCTTATCTCTAGTCGATGTGGGACTTTCCAACACACCCCTTTCACGCCGAGATATAGACATCTCGAGCGTGATAGTAGAAATAGGTGGTTCGATAGTGGTCCGACAATGAATGAAATAAAAATGTCCAAAAAACAAAAAATATTGTTAGGATAGACTCTAACCTGGCTTTGATACTATATTACAAAGTGGTTTTAAGCCTAACTCAACCTCAAAAAATCGGCTTGTAAGGTGACGTTTGCACCCCACTTATGTATTATTATAATTTGAGTTTATTTCTAGGTGATGTAAAGTGTCAGAGTATATTATGCAAGTCGCTCTCTCAAACCGATCGATCACCATAAACACAGACGAAACACACGTTCGTCTAAGACAGGAGTGTCGCACGACCTGGTCCCATTTAAGCACAACAATAAAATTTAATAATTAAGATTTATTTATGTAATAGTGTATATGAAAGTAATTTCTTATAAAGAAAAACTCATCGGGTTTGGAGTCATTGTCAGAAATATGTATTCAAAAAATATTAAAAAAAAGTCTTTCTATCGTCGTTTGTTTTTTTTCCTGGAAATCACATTCAAGTGTATTAATCTAATCACCAGGATAATGTTATAATAAACAAAATTCTCTTACTCCTTTTTTTTATTATTTATTTATAAGCCTCAAATTAGTAGTTACTTGATGATGTATCAGTATAATGACTAGCGATTCACACATCATAAAGACAATCTATTATTTATCGGGATCAATGGGTATCAATTTTTTTTTTCAGGTTAAAGAAAATAATAATATCGCTCAATATTTATAATTATCAACTAAATTAAATATTTTTCTTAATCCTAAAGAATCAGACTTGGACTCCTATAAGATAAGAACAGGATTTTTTTTTATTGCAGCCACGTCTGGGATACTAAGTAATATTTATCTTACTAATTAAAATAATATTGTTTAACCAACATATATACTAAACCATACAACATTCGACTAATATTTAACTACGTTGATATACGAACAAAATGGAGTTCGGAGTTTTTACAAAAGATTTTAAAACTTTATAGATAAAAAAAGTGATTAAAAATAAATTAATTACTGATGTGAACAATCAAGTTTTGAAAAAAATTAAAATGTAAAGATGAAGACAGAAAGACAATCACTAGTATTCCAAAATTCTAGAAGATTGAATCTTAAATAGAACTTAATTGGATTTTAGAAAAGAGTAATTTTATTCTCCTGAATATTGTGCCTCTAGTCTATCACATTTAATTGAAGTTTTAGATCAAAATTGTTGTGATGGTTTTAAAAGTATAATAATAAAATTAAAGTATGGGGTGGTAATTTAACTCTTGTACTATACCCGGTGATGGTTCGGCTAAGGAGAATCTGAAGTCAAAACAGGCAACCCACCGGCTTTCAGACAAACATTAATCAGGAAAGGTCAATATCATTAATGGTCAATTAATACGTTTAATGACCATATTAAATGCGAATATACGCTATTTATGAGTGATTGACAGGTCATATTATAGAAGAATATGATATTAATGGATAGTTAGCAGGTATTGTTGGAATTATTGTCATATCAAGTATGAATTAATGAGCTTAATTGTTGTACGTCCTATGAATATAGGGTTAATGCCCAGGTAAAGAGCTGGCTCTGTAATAATAAAATATAGACCTCTTTATGAAATGACTTGAGCGTCGGAATATCTTTTGCAGAACAAGGAAGGACGACCGACTCTCAGACAAATCTCACCGAAACAACTCTAAATAGACTTATGTTACACTGTCATTACATAAAAAATTATTAAAAAAATAGAGGAACGTATTAAACTTATGATAAAATTATATTATATCCATAAATAAAAAATACTTATTATGAAAAAAAAACTAGATAAAGATATCGATAAAAAAATAATAAAACAAGAACAACATGTGTGATAGGGTTAATTTATAAACGATAATACGTTTCAAAAATATTTTTTGAAGAATCTTATTCTCAGGGAAATAATAGTATAAAAAATCATGCCGGTAGGCATATATAGCCATTAAACTCAGGAAATTGCAAATGCGTATAATAGTAGGTTATGCATTTTTTAAAAGAATTTGGTGTTGATATATTAGCGTTAAAAGAATACAACTATAAAATAAGAGTGGAGATAACTAATGCAATTTTGTATGTGCGATTAAAGACTAGTTGCTAAATCTGGCTAATTTTGGGTTGGAACATTGCGTGCCATTTTCACTGTTATCACATCTGATGAGAATTCCAAGACAAGCATATTGTAGAGTTGACATAAACAGAATAACCGTTGATATGTTAACAATTTTTTTTAATAATTTTTTGATAATAAATTATAAATTATATATTATTATTTTATTGATTTATATATATAAAACGGACCCATTACAAGTTATCGATCTATACAGTTGTAAAAAAGTTATAAAAGAAAATTATTAAAAAAATATTTTTCTAAACAAAAACAAAGTGTGGCAGACACAGAATGTACCAAAGTAGATGGAGACATGGAATTCCAATGGCATGTTTGGCATATTCTTTCGCCGATAGCAGCTTATCTTTAAACATAAGGATATTTTATTAATCATATAAAAGTCCATCTTCTACATCAAATCATCAAATCTAATAATGTAAACATTTTTCAGCACTAAAGGATAGAGAAATGTATTCATCATTATTAACTTCAAGAGAGAAAGTCACGAGATTATTTTCTTTTTTTATTAACTTGTTGATGGTTATTGAGTACTTACACAAGTCATTAATATTTATATATAAAGATAGGTTCCTCGCTCTCTCTCTCTCTCTCCATAAAGTCATTCAATGATCTTTATTAATCTTGTTTTGTTTCTTTTTCTTTTTAAGAAAACTCCTATATCTTTCTTCCATTTTTAGGTCATTTGTTCAATTAATATTTGTTCAATGTTTAATTTCGAAACAATAAACAATAACTTTTATACTATTAACTTTAAAGTAATACAAAATCTTAATTGCAGTTTTTTTATTTTCAACCTTATATAATTTTGGATTAATTATGTTTTTAATTTTTAAATTATAATGCAATTTTGGAATTTGTTCCTATTTAAAACTTTGATTATACTATATCTCTTTATTTTATGAACGAATGAATGAAGTTCTCATTATCTAATGACCTTAACTTTTTTTCATGAGATAAATGATATTGTCATGTATTGACACATTTGTGTCTATGTATATGTAAGATATGTTTTTCTATTCTTTCTTTTCTCTTTCTCATCTTCCTTGTCTTTTGTTACAAGGAGAGTAGGAGAGGGAAAGAGACAAGAAGAGTGAGAAAGGAAAGGAGCAACAAGAAGGAAATATGTGTTATAAATTAGTTATAGATTGACAACAAGAATAGAAGAAGGAAGAGAAAATGGTGGTTGAGGAGGATGACGAAGAATAGACGACAGTAATCATGGTGTTTACGACAACAATAACGACGATGTTAATAGAGGAGAAAGAGAAGGAAGATAAGGAATAGGAGGAGGAGGAGTCAAAGGTGGTGGACACAAGGACAATAATGACATTGGTGTTGTCGCAACCGAAATCGCGACGGGACGACGATCCAAAAAGAAACGGGTTTTAGAA
The DNA here is from genome assembly GCF_029865625.1 of Vigna umbellata. Lineage (NCBI taxonomy): Eukaryota > Viridiplantae > Streptophyta > Magnoliopsida > Fabales > Fabaceae > Vigna > Vigna umbellata. Next base: position 77,144,486 of record NC_142165.1, on the reverse strand, counting down.
AAGAGATTTGGAGTCGCCACCATAGTTTATTTTGGAAAACTACGGAAAAACCATAAAAAGGATAAGGCATGGTCTACAAGAACCAAATTCTGGTTTCGGGAGTCGGTTACGTGTAGGGAAGGTATTAGCACCCTACAACGCCTACCCTAAGGCAGTACCTTTAACTAAATATGCGAATATGATGTGGTTTTCAAAATGTTTAACTATCCCCTAAAATAAAACTCTAAAGAAACAAAATATATTTTTTAGTTTTTTGGGCCCGACAAGGATTGACCTTGCTCCTACGTATTCTCATTCAGAATGAGAAATCAGGGTTACGTAGTTCTTTTTGAAACGGGAAAGCTTGTTTGAGAAATTGTTTAGAAAATTACTTGAGAAAATTGTTTGGGAAAATTTGTTTGAAAATGATTATAAATAATTTTGGATTTTTGGGAAAGTGATAGACAAGAGGTTTTTAGCACAAGGACGATGTGTGCGATCACACATGTGCCTAAACCTTTAAAACATTTTTATTATCATTTTTTTAGAAGAGAAGAAGAAAAGATTTTAACACAAGGACGATGCGTGCGATCACACATGTGTCTAATCCTTTAAAATATATTTTTATTAATTTTTTTATAAGGGAAGAAGAAAAGGTTCTAACACAAGGACGATGCGTGCGATCACACATGTGTCTAAACCTTTAAAATATATTTTTATTATTTTTTAGAAGAGAAGAAGAAAAGGTTCTAACACAAGGACGATGCGTGCGATCACACATGTGTCTAAACCCTTAAAATATATTTTTATTATTTTTTTTATAAGGGAAGAAGAGAAGGTTCTAACACAAGGACGATGCGTGCGATCACACATGTGTCTAAACCTTTAAAATATATTTTTATTATTTTTTAGAAGAGAAGAAGAAAAGGTTCTAACACAAGGACGATGCGTGCGATCACACATGTGCCTAAACCTTTAAGCCATTTATTTTTTATCATTTCTCATAACAAGGCACTTTAAAAGTAGATAAATATTTAAAATGGGAACAAAAGAGAGAGAAGAAGAAAATAATAATAATAATAATAATAATAATAATAATAATAATAATAATAAATAAATAAAAATAATAAAATAAAAATAAAAAAAAATAGAAATAAAAATAACATACAATGAGAAATAAATAAATAATGAAAATAAAGTACCAAAGGGATAAAACAAAGTAAAATAATAAGTAAATAATACACATAAAAAAGGGTGTGGAAGTGCTAAATAATAAAAAAACAGGGGTGCTTAGACAAAAACGAATTGGGCCAAAGCCCAGGCAGGGAGGGGTGCGAAATAGGAACAAGGGGATGCGGGGAAGCAATTCGTTGGTTTTTACTTTTTAGGAACAGAATGGGCCTGAGCCCAGACCAAGGGAGTGTGCGGGTGAGAAACGGAGGGGTGCGCGAGGGAGAAAAAAAAGGTTTTATTTATTTATTATATATTATTATTTTTCTTAGGCTGGATCAGAGGGCCCAAAGCCTTTTTTCATTCCTCAGATCTGGAAAACCCTAGGGGTCTCACGTCCCAACTCATTTCCAATACACCCAGAGGCTCGAATTCCTCTACTCGGAGAAATCCTAGGGGCAATCATCACCCACTCCGCCTCAGTCTCCGTTCAAACGGCCGGCCACCGTTAGCCGCGACCCCGGCTCAATCCAAAGCGACGCCGGTGACCAGGCGCCCCCGGAGCCGCCATCGGATCTTTCTCTCCCTCCTCGCGCGCGGGAGATCCCCTCCGTCTCCGTTTCTTCGCGTGCGTACGGCTGTCTCCGCCAAACCGACCACTGCCAGACGCGACCCAGGGCGTCGCCAGCACCGCCGCTCACCGTCAGGATCGTCGCCGGTCCCCGAAATCTGGTTCCTCTCTTCCTCTTCTTCTCGCGACCAAGAGAGACCGTATTCTCCTTCGTGAATCGCCTCTTGGGCAAGCTCAACCACCGCGCCGGCCAGGGCTCCGCTAGCGTCGCCGGTCGTCGCCAGAGATGCCTCCGGTCACCACGTCAACATCCTCCTTCCCTCCTCGCTTGCAAACAGAGGAAACCCTTTCCCTCTTCTTTTCGCGGCTGCCATCGCCAACACTCCTTTCGAACCACACCTAGGTTCTCTTCTTCATCCTCTCACTGTAATGGGTCAACTGTAATGGGTCCGGTTGTGATGAAGGAATGAGTCTCTTGTCTCTTGCAAATGAATGGTGGCTGACTTAAGAGGTTTTGCATCGCCGACACAAGAAGGAGAGGTGGTGTGTTTCTGAACGTGAGGAGTGAATAGTCATGGCCATTTTGAGTTAACTTTGATGAATGTTGCAGTATAACAGTATTGAGAGAGGGGCTGACCGGGTGGGTGTTTTGCGTTACAGGTCGAAGGTAGCGAAGATCTGAGGCATGGTACTGGGATCATGGGTTTTGGGGGCATTAATCATGGAGCTCGAAAGGTTAACCTGCTATCTCTGATTGAAGGCGCAAGATATAGCGATTATACTCCAGAGACAAGCTTTGAGTTTATTAGTATAGGATTTGAGATTTGGTTTGTCCATTTTGATAGAGGTAGGAGATGGCACGAGAACTATATTTGCTACTGCTGTTTACTCTTTATTTACGTGTTTCCTGTGTGTTAATGGGTGCTAAAGGGATATACAGTGTTGATGTTAGGGAAGTGTATACCAATCTTCTATCGTTAGTTAAATAGACGAAAGCACTGAAACTGCATTTTGGGTGCAGTTTTGGTTAACAGAGGAAGGGAAACAAACGCAAATATATACATTGATCCAGCATCAATCATTCACCACTCAGCACGCATGAGGAAAGTGTATCTAAAGAAAGCATATATACGTGAAGCATGACCAAAGAGCTTAGGTACATGAAGACTTACCTTCGCAGCTTCAAGATGTCTTTCGGGTTCTAATTCCCTTTCCCCTCCTCAATGCCGGAAAGTAAAGTTGACTGGGCAGCCAGGTTCAGAGTCGGTTCTCCTCTTTCGGTTCTCCTCTTTTCTCTCTGTCTCAGATGCCTTGCCCTCTCCTCTGATGGTGATGAGTAGTGATCCCCCTCCAATGTGATTGATCCCCCTCCAATGTGATTGATCCCCCCCTTTTCAAAGCCAAAGCCCCTCCTTCCTATTGTAACGCTTCCTGGGAACTCTCGGATATCCTCTGGCGTAGGATTTTCTTTGTCTTTTTCCTTTCTTCATGTCTCCACTTTGCAGTTGGCAGGTGCTCTTTCAAAAGTCTTTCCCCTTCCATGTATGGCTGCTGCTGCTTAAGGATTTTCAGCAAGAAAAGCAAATACCTTTTTACGCTGCCACTGTGTAAGCACATTTTGAGCATTCTCTGTGCTTGATCACTGTAACGGATGGCTTCAGAAGGAGGGAACCTAGTTGACTTCCTTTTTTCCCTTCTTTTTTTTTTATATATTTTATTTTATATATGTCAGCATTGCAGTGCAAATTTTTATGAAAAAAAAGTAACCTTTTCTTAAATCTTTTTTTTTTTTTTAAAAAAAATAAATAAATAAATAAAAATAAAAATAAAAATAAAAATAAAAATAAAAATAAAAAACGAAATTAAAAGGGAAACAACAAAAATAAAATAAAAAAAAATAAACATAAAAAAAAAGAGTAAAATACATAAAAATAAACCCTGAAAAACATAAAAAATAAAATAAAATAAAATGAAATAAAGCAAAATGGAATAACATAAAAAAAAAAAGAAAAATAAAACCAAATGAAGTAAAAATAAAAATAAAATGAAGCAAAATAAAATATAAATAGGAGAGGAAATAAATAAAAACGAAACAAAGTAGAAAATAAAAGAACAAAAATAAAAAACGGAAAACGGAACACAAATCATTTTTGAGACTTCGTATTAAATTTATCTTTGTCCGTTTACTTTGTTTTATTACCCCTTCTTAACTCTATATATATTTTTTAACTACCCGGACGAAATTGGGTATTAACAGGTGTCAATGACAGTAGAAGGAAATGGCCATGTCAACGAAGAACGACAATAGAGGAAGACAAGAAGGAGGATGAACACAATAAAAATTTCCATAGTTACTAACAAATTTTTACCAATGAAAATAAATATGTCGGTAAACCAAAATTTACTATCGGATTTTACCAACTGTAAGACCCTAGAACCTCAAGAATTTACCAAGTTGTAAAAAGTTCAAGTTATAATGTAAAATGGAATGCTGTCAGGTTTGACATGGTTTACTATTTTAATTATAACTTTTTGTAGAAAATATCAATTGAGTTGATTCTTGTTTTATTGGAAACTAGACTCAAATATCTTTAATTGGACATATAAATATAAATTTTTGGACTACCGGGCTAGCTGCAGTAAAATTATTAAAACTCGGAAACGTTAATCACGCTCAGGTATGTTCAGTTTTGACCTATGATGACTGTTTTGCTTATTACTTTCTCTACCGAACTCCAATTGAGTTGATTCTTGTTTCATTGGAAACTAGACTCAAAGAGCTTCAATTTGACTACTCATACGCATATTTTGGACTTCGGGAAGGTGTCTAACTGAGCTGGGGAAAACGTGACAGTGTTGCTGTCCAGGGGCTAGCGTCCAACCTTAATTTTAGGTACATTTTTACAAGTTGCGATTTTTTTGGAGTGGGTAGGTTGTGTTCTGAACTAGGAGAACATTTTGGAACCTTTGGAGACTTTCCTACCATGTTTTAGGGCTGAAAAAAAAATGGTTTAGGATGGTTCATTGGTTGTTTATTATTGCTAAGTACCAAGTGCATAGGTCCTTTGTTGTCTAAGGCATCTTCTTTAATTCCAAATCAGATTTGGAGTTTTGGGGGAGAGTAGAGAGGTCCTTGGTGGGAGGTGAACGAAAATCCTAAGTGTTCTAAGTGTGGAGACTGACTTGGTCTAGCAAGGAGGAGAAGAATTGCTCTCTTGGAAGAAGAGAGATTTAAGTTAGAATTTTCCTTGAAATTGAAAGTGAAAACAAGCAAAGGTGGTGGTCTAGAGGTATCAAGAGTGAAGAATTTCTTGCAAGGAGAAGAGGTAGGGGAGCTAATCCTTTCTTGATTATGATCATGAATATGAGTATGAATGTGTTAAAATTTGGTAATGGTAGTTATCTATTGACTTGTGAAAAATTTGGGTTTCATGATTATAATTTCTTATTTTCGAGTTACTGTGGTGAAAAATTTCTATTAATTGTTTTCACCGTTGGATTTAGCTAAAATTTTAGTATGTGAATCCTAAGACCTATTACTAAACTTTGACCGTTCGGATTTGAAAATAGAAGTCTGTAATTGGAGAAATAAATCCTGCAAGTTTGAGTAAATTAGTTGCCCCTGTAGTTCTGTTACTGAGTTGTCTCGGTATAATATAGATTCTGACCTATTGCACCGTTAGATCAACCTCAAAATTTGATATATGATCCCTAAGACATATTAATACACTTTGACCGTTCGGATTTGTAATTAGTATTCTGTACTTGGAGATATATATCCTGCATGTTTGAGTGAATTAATTACCCTTGCAGTTCTATTACTGAGTTCCCTTGGTAAAGTATAGATTCTGACTTATGGGACTGTTAGATCAACTTGAAAATTGGATATATGATTCTTAGAATACATTATTACAATTTGACCGATCGGATTTGGAATTGAAGGTCTCTGTTTAGAGAAAGAAATTTCGAAAGTTTGAAATATTTGATGAACACTGCAATTCTGTTCTTAAGTTATAATGGTAAATATTTCATATATATTCCATTTACCGTTAGATTGAGCCCAAACTTTAGTATGTAGTTCATAAGACATATTAGGTGATCTTGACCGTTCAGATTTGGAATTAGATGTCTGTGCTTAGAGTAATTCATTCCGCATTTTGAGTTTAACCGAGAACCACTTAAATTTCTGTCTCTGAGTTACCTCGGTAAAATCTCCATATCTACTTAGATAACCGTTAGATTAATCTGAACTTTTAGTATGTTGTTCCTAAGAGATAGTGGCATACTTAGACCGTTCGGATTTTAGATCGGAGTTACAGATTTAGAGATATTAATTTCGTATCTTCTCAGGGATCTTAATATTGCTTAATTTATGTTTTTGGATCATTTATACAAAATTGATGATTTCCGCCTCATTACCCGTTGGATTGGACTGAAAATCTTACCATATGATCTAAACATGTTGTTGATTAGTTTGATTGGTTCAGATCGTTGATAAATAATATGTTGAGAAAGGTAATTTGGTTAATTTGTGCTACTTTGGTAATTAGGCAGAATTGAAACTGGGATATGTTAATTGGTTATTATGTGCTTGTTGAACATGATTGGTTTGGGATTAGTGGTTGAGATGGAATGTGATTGGTTATGAATGATATGTTAGGAAAATGTAATTTGGTTAATTTGAGCTACTTTGGTAAGTAGACAGTATTGTCTTGCTGCGCTACTTTGGTAAGTAGGCAGAAGAACTTGGTTTGCACTACTTTGGTAAGTAGGCGAGAAGATGTTGGGTCTGCGTTACTTTGGTAAGTAAGCAGGGTGATTTGCGCTACTTTGATAAGTAGGCAGGATGAGATGATGAATGAAGAGATAAAGAGAATGATATAAATCGGGCTACTTTGATGAGTAGGCAGATTAACTATACTGTGCTGCTTTGGTAAGTAGACAGTATTATCTTGCTGCGCTACTTTGGTAAGTAGGCAGAAGAACTTGGTTTGTGCTACTTTGGTAAGTAGATAATAAAAATCACCTTGTTAGATTACTTTGGTAAGTAATCAGTATATCATGGTTATACTACTTTGGTAAGTAGACAGAAGGATTGTTGACTATTGTGCTTTGGTAAGTAGGCAGATTAATAATATGTTGTATTGACTATAGTGAATCGACTGATGATTTTGACTGGAGAAATATTATAAAGTATCAGTGTAATAGTTGGTTTTTGAGTATGTTTGAGATGCATGTATTTGACTGATTGCCATACTTGTGATGTTAGTAAGATTGTGGATGATGTATATTTCTTGAATCGGTTAGCTCACCCTACTGTTTGTGTTTGTGTTTGTGCATGTGAATGCGATGATCGTATAATGTGTGATATTATACGGGAGCAGAAACTATATCAGATGAATTAGCAGATGGTTCTGGACTCGCTTAGAAGATGAGAGATCTGTGGGGAAAAGGAGACATGGGGAATTTCTAAAATAAATCTGTGTTTGAATTTCCGAACTGTGAGAAATTTTAAATTTCAGAAGTCTATGAACTGTGTGGAATTTTATCTTCAGAAGACTTGTGCTGTAATAAAGAACTTAATATTTTATGGGTGTTGAAATTTGTTAAAGACGAATTACATATGTATTTTGTGGAAAATAAATTGTAACGCCTAAATCGGGGTGTTACACCAACGACTTTTAGAATTTGAATTATTGACGATGATCAATTATGTAAGTAAAGTCGATTGATAATTTGTAAATTCCTATTACTAATATATTTTTTTCGTCCATAAATCCATCTAAAAGGAGTTGTAAATTTCCCGACAACTTTAATTACACATTTTAATATATTAAGAAGAGATCGATAAGAAGGAAGAAGAAGAACCATAGTGATAAGATATTGTCCGTTTTGGACCAAGCCCTCACGGATTTGCTTTTGGTACCACTCCAAAAGGCCTCTCAACAATGGAGATATGTTATGTGTATATAAACCCATGTTCATCTCTTATTTTATCCGATGCGGGACTTTGTTTGTACCCAACAGGTAATGCTACAGACAATTATCTTAACCTATCACTTACATAATGAAGGAAATATAGAAGAACAACAAACAAAAGATACGAATACACTTGTATGATGTGCATATTTTACATCTCATTCCTAGATCAAGCAAGAAAATCTTAGAACCAATCCAATCTTCTTTGAATCTTGATGGAAACTTGAAAAGTTGTGTTAATCTCTCCAAGAATTCTTAGATATTTTTGGTCTTATTTTTTATTTTAAAAATCATAGTTAAAAATGAGATGGAAGTTGATTTTTAAAGATAATCTTTTGGGTTAAATATGTTTTTAGTCCCTAAACTATTGGCCGTTTCTGGTTTTCGTCCCTCTTCCAAAGTAAGGTACAATTTGGTCCTCATTCTTTAGAAAAACGTTCGTTTTAGTCCTCAAAATTTTGTTTTTAGTCCTCGTTTTAGTCCTCAAAACGTTCGTTTTTTCGACTAAAACGAACGTTTTTTAAAGATTGAGAACTAAATTGTACCTTACTTTGGAAGAGGGACGAAAACCAGAAACGGCCAATAGTTTAGGGACTAAAAACATATTTAACCCTAATCTTTTTTATCGATGATATTAACCTACTATAGAAATAACATAATCTCTTCAGCTTTGAAAACATTACATGTGTTTTGTTTTAATTGATTAGATTAATAAACTAATCAATTAATACAAATGGCGATATATAATTTGAAATGAATCCTTTTCATCCAAAATTAATTTTAATTGATTATGTTGTGATGAGATTTTAAAAACATTATTGCTTGCTTATAATATTTTTAAACTTGATAAGCAACTAATATAGTTTAACAATTATTCTATCAACCAAACATGATTTAATACTAACTATCACATAATTGTACCAATTTTTACTTTGAACATCATAAAAAACAATAATTTTATCATTTTTTTTACATATTAATTGTACCAATTTTTACTTTGAACATCATAAAAAACAATAATTTTATCTTTTTTGTTTTAATATTAACAACATAACTAGCTACTAAATTAACTACTAAATTAATTATTGGATTAACAAAAAAAAATTACTAGTCCCAAAAACATGTTTAAAATTTTGTTTAGTGGCCAAAATGTTTTTGATACTAAATATACTTAAAATTTTAATTAACGACTAAAATTTCTTTGTTGCTAAATAAGTTTTAAATTTTAATTAGAGACATTTTTTTTTGGTTTCTAAATACATTTCAGATTTTAATTAGCGATTAAATGAACTTTTAGAGATATTAATTTATGTAACAGTAGAAATAGCGAAAGAAAATCTTATTAATTAAATACCCATCACTAATTTGGTCTCTTTATACATTAAAATAAAAGTTGTTTCTGAATTATAAAATGATAATTTTTGTTTCTAAAAAAATATTTCATAATATTGTGTAATCCGAGAGGTTTTCAGATTGTAAGAAATTTCATTCCTTCCGTTTCCATTAAATAATATATTTACGCGTGTTGCTCTCTTAAAATATAAAAAATAATTGAAGAAATTTACAAATATAGTTTTTTTGTCATATATATATATATATATATAGATATTTATAAGTTGATTTTTCTTTAATTTTTTTACCAACAATTTTTATTTTAAATTTTATTGTTTGACTAATAATGTTATTGATTTGTAATAAATTTAACAACTTGTTTATTAAAAAATAAAAATTCATATTTAATTAGATTAAATTAAAAAGATGTTTTATTTTAATATAATTTATTTATTTTTGTAATTTGTTCTGTTTATTTTTTATTTTAAAAAATAATATTTAATTAGATTAAACTAACATTATTTATTTTTTAATTTTTTGCTGTTTAAATAAAAATATGTTTCTGCTTAAAAATATTATAAAAATTAATTAGATACTTAGTATATGAAAATCTATATGATTTAATAAAACATTCTTGTTTATAACTAAAGACTCAAATGTATGATGTTAAAATTATACACGTTAAATCATAAAATTATAGATTTACAATTAGAATATGTTTTGCGAAAACTCACTTTACAATTTCAAAAACTTTTTTTCAGATAAAATAATTTTTTTATAATGTAACTTTTTTTCTTTACGATTATTTATCAGCACTGTTTCCTCCCAAGCTTAATTGATATACTATTTTAATTCACATGTTGATGGAGAAGGAAAAACTTATTAATATAAATTAAATAAGTTTTAGGTCCTTGAAAATGTACATTATTTTCCGTTGTATTCCTACAAATGTCAAAATTAAACATTAGTATATATCTTAGAGTGATATTAACACATAAGCTATAATTTTGACATGATCACACGTAACAATTAATGTATCACTTATTATATTAACAAACTAATTATCAAAACTTAAAATTAAATAATAATCTTAATTTTAGACATTAAGAAGAAGAAAAATTAAATCAAAAGAATAAATATAATGTCAGGTATCAAATACCAAACACAATAAAAGGGAGAAAAAATGTTCATAAGAACACCTCCGACTAACTATGCTTAGAGTTCTTAATTTAGGGTCTTAAACAACATATTTAACATTTAAAACTAACAATATTTTGTTAAGGTAAAAGACCTATGACCTATGTATTCATATTCAAAGAAAAAGAAAAGATATCACTGGGAATTTTTTTTTTTCTACTTTTTCTTCCAAAATCTCCCATTAAAGTTACTCTAATATTTAAAAGCACCAATCACAGAGGAAAGAGACATGCTAGGAGAAAGAAACAACCAAATGTCATTAAATATAATATAACTAAAGAATATTCAAAAATTTGTCATTCTTTTCACTTTAAAAATCTTATGCTATCAAAACATTGATATCCTTTTAAAAGATAATCCAGAATTATTTAATATTTGGAAAGTCTTTTTTTTTTGTAAAATAAGATTATGTAAAAAAATTGTTGTTAAAAATCAAAATTAAAACAAAATAAAAGTGCAATTTTATCATAAAATCAGATTACAAATTACCAATATATTTTACAAAATAAATTAATATAATTTTTTTTTATCGTTGATATAATTTTATATTAATAAAAAACAATATTTCTTAAAACATAAATGCAAAAATATCAAGTAAGACAGAAAAAATAAGAAAAGAATTAAAAAAAATAAATTTTAATATTTATATAATTGCACTAAAATAGAACAGACACAGCTTTTATAGGATACTGAGGTACTATGTCCCCTACTTCCTTATCATTCTGTCACTGAAAATACATAAATGTGGTCAGACTTATTTGATTTTGAGCACATAATGAGAGAAAAAACAAGGTAGGTTAGGAATGGAAAATGTTTTACGTTTGTTTCGTGTAATGAATAATGGATGGGTTAAAACATTTAGTTTTTGGGGCAAACCTTTTAATTGATATAAAAAATGCAAATTTTATTTATGTTTTTTCAATTTGAATTGGATAAAGTTGTAAATTTCTAATGCTTGGGCCCAAAAGGAGCTAGGCCTTGAACTCCTTTAAGTCCATTTTGACTTACCATTTTGTCATAGAAAAACAATAAGCGAATAGGAATGGGATGTTGTTGCACCTCCCAATTTAATAAGTACCCCTTTTTCCTTACATGTATTTTTCTTTAATAAAAATAAAAATATCCTTTTCATAAAAATAACAAGAACACTATTTTCTTTATTAACCCTTATTATTCTTAAATCTTGCATCTCCATTTTTATTATTATTTAAATCCTATTTTTTTTACATTATATTTTTTATTCCTTTCATCATTTATATTTTGTTTTCTTTTGATTTTTCTTATCTATAAAAATTGATCATTTTAAATGTATTTTTCAATAAATGGGTCTTTAGAGGAGTTCGCATGAGAGACAAATAACACCTATGAGACCTGGTCCTTGTCTATAAGAGATTGAGAGATCACATTCAACTAAAACCTTAAGACAATGAATTTATAGGTCTTTTATTTATATATGATACTCAATTTTTTTCATTTCTAACTAATGGGAACTTGGACTCATAATTTGATTCTTAACAATCTCTCTCTCAAGGGTGAGTCCATTCAAAATTGACCATTCACTAGTACAAAATTAGGCTTCTAACGTGCCTAATACGTGTCTAATACACAATGACATTTTTGTAAATTTTGAGAACTAGTTCATTCAAGAATTGAAGCCATATGTACCTTTTGGCTTCAGTCAAAAACAATCAAAGCATAAAGGAGTGCCAAATCATCAAAAGTTTTTAAAAAACTAACAGTTTAAACTATTCCCTTGTTGAAACAATACTTATGGCTTCAATTATTTATAGAACTGTTGTCATAGGGTTTTCCAAAATTGTATGCCATGCCAGTACAAGACCTATGGCTTTGATTATTTATAGAACCGTTGTCATAAGGTCTTTAAAAATTGACAATTATAAATTATTACATGTCTAAACAACTTCTACGACCTCGGTTGTTTACAAAATTGATGTCATAGAGTATTTATGCTTCAATTTTACACAAAATTTTCAAAATTGACACTAAAAGTTTTATTTTTTTAACTTTTGTTTTTTTGGTAGGCTTTAGGCATCAGTTATTAGTAAATCAATGTCATAGAAGTATTATTACTTCATTTATTAAAATAACTGAAGCAATATGTCTTTCTTGGATTAAAATTTCACAAAAAATTCGTAGACCCATTTTTATAATTTTTTTCTTCCTTTCACATGTGCGAACTAGCATCGCTGCATTTCGTGGTCTCTCTTCATCTCCGAACGCGAAAGCCATCATCACTACTTTAATGTTGTTGCACCTTTCATTTGTCGATCTCACTGTCGCGCCACCTCTTCATTCGTTCATTATTCACTTTCGTTGTTCGTCTTCTTCATTGTGGTAAGTGTAACTGTCTTTGTTTATTTGTACGTTTTTTGTTTACTTTGGTTCCTAAGACTAATATGTTGTTCGTATTTGTGTTCAAGTATTGTACTTTTGTGTAGAAATTTTGTATCTTGCCAAAATGCGGGTAGTTGGATCATTTTCCATTGTTGTTTGCCTTTCACACTCCCTAGTTCATATTATTGTATTTAAAATTTTCTTTTTAATATGAGCCTATAATTTTGTAGTAAGTTGTTTATTTTTTTGATGTTGGATATGATTAATTGTATGCTTAAATATATTGTTCTATTAAGTTAGATTTATTTTCTTGTTTGAGATTCAATATAAAAATTATTTATTATCTCCAAGTTTCTTAAAGAAATGTTTTTTTTTAAGTGAATATAAGAAGAGTCGGTACTAATAATTTATAAGTATTAAGAAATGAACTTTAAGCCTAACTCAACCCCACAAAATCACCTTGTAAGGTGAGGTTTGCACCCACTTTATACTCTAAATTGACCTTATCTCTAGGTGATGTGAGACTTCCAATACACCACCCTCACGTCGAGTTATATACATCTCTAGCGTGAGACTAGACATTAATGGATGGTCCGATAACGGTCCGATAGTGAGTGGAACAATATGCCCAACAAACAACAAATATCGCTAGGATAGGCTCTAACATGACTTTGATACCATGTTACGAAGTGGACTTTAAGCCTAACTTAACCCCACAAAACCGGCTTATAAGGTGAGATTTGCACCCATTTATATACTCTAAATTGGCCTTATTTCTAGTCGATGTGGAACTTCTAACAAAATCTTGAATTGTCTGGTTAGATAGTTTAAGAAGATTAATCGCTTCTTCATAGTTTATTATTGCATATAAGTTTTATATATAAATGTCTTAAAATTCATGAGAATATTTGCAATTGTATTTTGTATTGATCTTCGGATTTATAGTTGATTGTGGTTTGTAATCACTTTCATTTCGTGTAACCTGAAAACCAATGTGAAATGCTAACAAAATTTCGTTAAATTTAAGATATATTATTTTTAATTTATATGTACTATAAACTAAAGAAAGTGAATCCTCTTGAATGAGATATGGTCAAACCTTGAATACAAAAGTGATCGAAGTGATCATTCAAGATTACTGAAATTATGTGAACAATTTCAGTATATATACTTATGGATCGAAATTGGATTAAATCACAATGTATCAATACTGAGTATGAGTGAAGAGTAGAATAATTTATACAATTTCCGCAACATAATGATGGTATACGTGATGACGAAGTGAAGTTTATATGTTCTTGTGTCAACTATTTGAATGGGAGAAACTTGAACGCAACAAAAATTAAAGAACATCTTATTTGTGATGGTTTCCTTCAAAGTTATACAACATGGACATAGCACGAAGAATTACACTTTCCATCTGTCTCTCGAACTGAACATGTATTCGATTCTACCATGGAAGATCGACCGAAAGAAGACAAAATTGATGACATGATTCGCGATGTTGGCACAAAGCTTTTCCCCAAGCGCATGTGTATGAGACGATGTTCACTAACACAAAGACTCGTTTGTATTGGTTCAACTAAGTTCACACAATTGTTAGCGGTGTTAAGGCTCATGAATTTAAAGGTGACCAATGGATGGATCGATAAGAGTTTCATAGAATTATTGTCGTTGTTGAATGAAATGCTTCAATATAGAAATACACTACCTAATCGTAATTATAATGTAAAGAAAATTATTTGTCCAATGTGTATGAAGTATAAAAGGATATATGCATGTCTGAATGATTGCATATTATATAGGAAAAAGTCAAAGGTTTGAAAAAATATTCAAAATGTGGGTTATCACGATACAAGCCAAAAAACAAAAATGAAGATATTGGTCAGATAAAAAAGGTTAATTTCGCTTTGAAAGTAGTTTGATACCTTTCAATCGTGGCTAGACTTAAACATATGTTTGCAAATTCAAAAGGCGCTAAAAACCTTAGATGAGATGCAAATGAGAGAACAACTGATTGTCTGTTTTGTCATCCACCTAATTCAATGCAATGGAAAAATAATTGTCTTGAATTCCCCCAATTCGGTCAAGAATGTAGAAATATTCAGCTTGTTTAACTACTAATGGAATGAACCCATTTGGTAGTTTAAGACCAACGATATAGTTGTTGGCCCGTTATATTGATAGTTTACAACTTATCTCCTAGATTGTGCATCAAGAGAAAGAACATCGTGTTGTCTATGACGAAATCTGATGGGAACCGCTACCATAGATCTTTAAAATTAAATAATTATTTAAAAACTGATATAATTTATGGTCTTAGTTCTTTGTAGAACCGGTACCAAAAAACCAATTTTTTTTTCATTTTTTATTTTCAGTTTAGTGCTTCGGTTTTCTTAACCAAAGTAAAATCTTGATCTTTTTGTTTTAGTTCATAATTGAGGGCAAAAGCTCCCATTTTTTTACCTCGTCTTAATATGTCTCGGTTCTCAAACCGTTGCCAATTATCGAAAATAACCATTATCGTATCCTTTCACTGCATTAGTGACTCCCCTTCAAGCGAAAACATTCCCAATCATAAGTACTCATTTCATACCATTATCCATCTTAATGAGACATACTTACACGAACCCTCTATCAAAAAGACTTTTGATACAAGGACTATACTGTACTCATATAAGCCAATCACCATGACTAACCTGGCTTTGATATAATTGATGGGTTTATCAATATAAGAATTTATTGAAAAGATATGACACCAATGAGAATTGAGCCTAACCTATATATGGACATCATTTTCAACCAAAACGTTAAGATAATGGGTTTTTTAGATCAAAAGAGTATGTGTAAGTTGCAACCCATGGAGGAGAGAAAAGAGAGAGAAAATTTGTTAGTATATTCACGAAGCTGCTTTAGTAAAATTACGGTTGCCACTTTGTTCATGGTTGGATCGGGCTGAAACTTTGATAACAGAGAGAGAAAATTTGTTGGCATATTCACAAAGTTGCTTCAATCAAATTACGATTCTCACTTCGTTCACGGTTGGATCGGACTGAAACTTTTATAAAAGGTTCGAGACATAAGGTTCTTCATTTTGACTGTTGGAATTCAACTAAAGGTTTGAGGTTAGATAAATGAGTCTCGAACCATTGTTCTATTTTAAGTTTTTCTTTATTTATTCTTTATATTTGAGAGAGTTATATTTTTAATGTATTGATTGGTTATAAATATTTGTTTGTATTTTTTATTTGAATATCCTTTATTCATATATGATATTAGTAGAATTTGATTTTCTAGCTTATGTGTATGAACTTTTACTTTTCACATTAAAATGATTTTTTCATGTTAAAAATATTGACATTCCCTTTTTGTGATTATTATTATATTTTTTTTATTATTTTTTTCTTCATAAATTTTTGTAAATGTGGAAAAATTACTTTCATTATATAGTTGGATATTTTTGTTATTTATTTTTTCACATAAAAAATTTGTAACTTAGACTCTTGATTCTCAAACATACACAACATTTTCTATCAAAATTGATATTAATGGTGTAATGTGACAAATATTTCACCAATCTTATATGTAATATGTTGGAAGATATTGTATGTAATGTTTGTCAATAAGTCATGTGACAATTACTTTATCTAATGTTGGCATGTGTAACTTCTTTATTAAAAAAAAACTTTATAGAAAGGTATAAGTAATCCAAAATGTATTTTGTTATATTTTTTATTCAATATCTTTGTAGGTTTATTCACTTATTTTCCTTTTTCATAAGCATTACCGAAAGGTGTAAATAGCTAAAGCTACAAGATGAAACAATAATAAAATTTTTCATTATTTGTCAAATAAATAAGAAATAAATTTTAAACCTAACTCAACCTCACAAAAATCGAACTTATTTCTAGTCAATGTGGGACTTCCAATACATGTTAAGAATTGGACTTTAAGCATAATTCAACCCCACAAAACTGACTTGTAAAATGAGGTTTACACCCATTTATATCTTATAAATTAACCTTATTCTTAGTCGATATGGAACTTCCAACACATGTTAAGAAGTTGACTTTAAATCTAACTCAATACCACAAAATCGGCTTATAAAGTGAGATTTATACTCACTTATATATTATAAATTAACCTTATTTCTAATCCAAGATAATTTGTTTAATCTCAATGACATTTTAATTGAATAATTTTAACTATACTAGAACCTAAAAGCATTTATTATTCTTCGGAATTAATTTCTTATATGACTACAATGGTTGATTTCATAAGGTGATTCTCTTTCGAAAAGTCTATGAAAGTCATAGTCCTGACACACATGTATTATCGTCAAATTATGTCAACAAACACAGTTGACTTTTCATGGTTTTAAATTTAATTTAATGTCTAATTTAAACTATGATTCACATTTCAGAACAATACTTTTTAAAATATAAAATGAATTATTCAAAGATTAAATTTTATTTTATCATCTCAACTTTCTACCGTTAATCTTCTACTAAATAATTACAAGTGCATTTCATTATCTAAATTGCGGCACCTCTCATTTGAGAGAAGTAAAACATTAATATCTTTTCCAAATATCAAAACTTTTAAGTTTTAAATATAATTTTTTAAATACACTCTTTATTATTGACTAAAATCAGTTAAAAGCTACAAGTTTTGATGAACCACAACTGAATATTAATTTGATGATGAACTTCACCTGTTGTTTTATAGTTTTCCATAACTTTTCATTAATAATAAAGAATCTATCTAAAATGTATTTTGCTAGCATTTCTCATCAAGTTGAAATGCTTGTTAAGGAATCGAAGCAATTGTTGTGTAATAAAGAAGTGAGAAAATAAGGCAATATATCAAGATTCTGCTCATAATACTAAGATTCATGTTTAATGATATTAAGACAGCATCTAATCTGTTTATTTATTCTTTTATGGCAGTATTTTTTTTTATATGAACTTTTATAATCGAATTAAAAAGGAAACAACTTTCGAAAAATAATCTACACTCGGGAAGATCCTGTATGAATTTTTGTGAGTGTTGTTAGTCCTGAGGGTATATTTGAAGGAGTGCTGGGAGTCTGATCTGATACAAAAAAGGTTCTAAATCTGATCTTAGCATCAGACGTAAAGTCCATATTCTCTGCACTTTTTCAGCAGCATATTTAAACCAAATAAACAAGAACATATTCATGATTTCCAAAAGAAAATTTATTTTTGCAAAACAGCAATTTTCTGTGATATGAAGACTTGAATAAACGGTGAACATGAAGAAGGGATAAAAAAATGGTGAAAGAGCATAGAAAGAGAAGAAGACATGAAGAAAGGTGAAGAAGGTTAATGTTACGGTTAAGGAGGGTCGGGGTTGCGGGTCCCACCGGCTCACATCTTAAAAGTATAAACGATAACGCCACCACCCACTCCCTTCTTCTCTTATCAATTTTTTTTCTTCTTTTTCCCTTTATTTTAAATTGGTGTAATTTTGTAATGTAACGCTTTCTTCCACTCTCATTTCCTCGTCGTACTCTGTCCCTTTCTCTTTCTCTCTCTTCCACTGGCTACCGTCCCACCCGGTGCCGCTCTCACACGTGCCCCCTCCTCCCAAAGACTCCGTCGCACGTGCCGTCCCTCACCCATACAACTCCCTTTCTGTGGTGCAACAAATAAAAGTTAGAGAGAGAATAATAACTCATGGAAGCAATATATATGGAGATAGATAGATAGAGAGAGAGAGAGAGAAAGAGAGAGTGTAGGTATGCGTTTGTGTGTGAAGGGTGAGAGATAGAAAGAGAGAGAGAGAGAGAGAGAGAAAGAGTTGATAAAAGCATAATTTTTTTTCTTGGTGTTTGAAGGGGCATGTAGATGCAGTAGCTATAGATTGGTTTATGGATACCCTTCTTTATCTTTCTTTCTATCTGGTTTTGTTTGAAATCTGAAACTTCAAGATCGGTTTTGGGTGAGTGAATCTTCTGGTGGGATTCTGTTTTGCACCGATGAGGATCCGGAAAAGGCCGGTGCTTTTCCCGTCGTCGGTCTCGCCGTTGCCTCTGTCAGATCCACACCTGATCAGCCGGTCGCCGGTGGTGGTGCAACTAAGCGAGGCTGCTTCCACGGCAGCGAAACGTCCTTCTTCTCCTTCTTCTGCAGTGCTCCATCGCCATGCTGGTTCGTGGAGCTTGGATCGTTGCCAGCCATCTGATCAGTCTCTCCCTTCGATCGGGAAGCCAAGCAACGGCTGGGATGATCCCTCCGGCATCGGTGAAAGTGGGGCACACAGACAGCACAACAAGCAAGACCCTTTGGTAAGTAAAAACACACACAAACACTAATTGTTTAATTTCCGTTTCCCCTTTTTTAAAAAAAAAATTGGTTCACTATTTCCGTTTTGTTTTTTCGAAATATCATGATGTGGGCTTTTACAAGTGCACTTTTTTCCAATCTCTCGCAAGTGGTTACCCGTTGGTCTCAAATTCGTTATTTATTAATTTTTCAAAATTAATAAATTTGTTTTTGGTACACCCAGAAAGGGGCACGCTTGGGACAAGAACAAGATCCTATGTATATTTTGGTTTTGTTGGTCTTGCAGGAGGAGGTTATTGTTGGAAGGGAAGAAAGTGGAGAAGACTCCGGAGAGAAGGGTAATCATACCAGGTAAGAACCAAAAAAGAGAAATCGTTTTCCCCTTCTCTTGTTCTTTCATGAAGTCTCGTAGTAAAAAAAGGTGAAAAAAATCCGATACCCATATCTAGATTTGAAGTTTTTAACTAGCATGAAAAAAGAAAATATTTATTAATATTATTATTTATAAAAAAAATGTATACATCAGTGGAAAATACTGTTGAAGTGATTTTAATTAAGAGTTTTGTGTAGCCACCGTATATGCTCTCCCACATATCTAACCAAAGTCCTTGTTTCTTTTCTCAAAATTGGACATCTACCATTTGCACTAGAGGTGCACAAGTAGCCACCACCGAATGCTGGTCCCCAACTACACTGTGTTTTCTTCTTTCGAAGCATTGCACTATTATTTTCACTTCGTCTCCCATCCTTTTACCGTAAATTTTATGTATTCACGTTCATCTATGCATATGTTATGGTTCTGGGTCTTTCTGGGTCTGCTTTCTTTGTAGGAAAGGACGCAACTTGGGTTTGGAAACTCTAGCCGGGGTGGTGTCACCGTTAAGCCCTTCTTCTACTCAAGGTAAATGGCTAACACCGAATGCATGTGAATGTGAAAGTTATTCCGCCGAAGAAAAGGTGTTCACCGTGTTGTGTTATTCATGCGTTGCAGACAGATGGTACGAGGAAGAGAAAGTTATTCCGCTGAAGAAAAGGAGAGGGGCATTCGAGGAGAATAATACAGCTGCCACCCATAGCAGGAAGACGAAGGCGAAGATGAAGACGAAGATGAACAAGAAGTGTTCCTCTCGCAACGAGGATAGCACGGAAGAGGAAAATGAAGAAGAAAAGGGAGAAGAAACGAAAGTGGATGATGTAAACGTGAATGTGAGTAAGAAGAGGGTAAGGGGTAGTGCACTCATGGAAGGTTCTAGGTGCAGTCGTGTGAATGGGAGGGGATGGAGGTGCTGTCAGCAAACTCTGGTTGGTTACTCGCTGTGTGAGCATCACTTGGGGAAGGGAAGACTCAGAAGCATGACAAGTGTTAGAAGCCGTTCCATTGCATCAACTGCACCAAAGAAGGTGCACGTACACCACCACCATTCTTCTTCTTCTTCTTCTTCTCTAGAGAAGCAAAATACGAGTGTTGATGAGCCCTTTGGGGAGGAGGAGGAGGAGGAGAAGAAGCCGGAGATAATCACGAAGAAGAGGATGAAGCTGGGCGTTGTAAAAGCGCGTTCCATAAGCAGCTTGCTAGGACAAACCAACACCCAGATTGCTGCTGTAGCTCATGAGAATAGCAAGTAAGTATAATAAGTACAAGTGCAGAAAACGGTTATTATTTCATGTACTTGTGGCTGAGAGAAATTTTTAACGCTGGAGTTTGTCCTAATACTTGGTGCCACTGAATCATGTGTCAACTTGGTGTGGTGTTTTACTTTGTTTCGGTATCATGTTTATATTTTACTTGGGCAATTGCTTACGTTGTGTACGATTACTTTCAAAGCACTGCACTGAAGAACATATTCTGATTTTTCACTGGAATGATATGTTATCCAACGGGTATTTTGGCTTAGCACTGGACTTGATCATCATAACTGCGTGTCCTTTGACCGAGGAAACAACTTGGACTATCGCAAAAACATTAGTTTTTTTTTAATATCAAAATAATCTTTAATCGATAATTTTGTTATTATCAGAAAGGAAATTAACTGTAGATTAAGCTTCAGTCTAAGCTTAATGGTATTGTGTTGATGTATATAGATATCACCCGTGCATGCATGGTGCTAACAATTGCACCCTCTAAGTGCGCGAGGTCTGCAGTCCGCGTAGTTATTTTGATGCTTTAAGAAAAATATACTATTTACATTTTTTTTAATTTCTTTCATTTAATTATTTGATTAACTATTATAAATTCTAACCTTTTACATGTTTTTGGAATTATTCTTCACTCTTTTCGACATTTAAAGTAACGAAGTACTTCTTACATTCATAAAAATTATATTTTTACTTAAACTATGAAAATGATGATAATGTTATTATTAATAGTTTTGTTTATACAAATGATGCAGGAAACTACTTATTATTATATCTTTGTGTTCTTTATTCTAGGTGATAAAGGAACCACGATTTAAAAAGTGGTAAAAAAAAGTTGAATAAGAGTTAGTAAAAGAAAAGAGGTAACGCATCTTTTTAAATTTTATTAAAAGTTTATTATTTACTATATGCGATAAAATTTAAATTTTTTAATGAAAATATGTATTTTTTAATAGAAAAAATTGTTAAAATATTTATACACGAAGAACCCTTATATAATGCTTTTTCTAGGATCCCTAAAATGTTAGTATCAATCCTCTAAGTACGTGATTTGTATTTGGATTCTGAAATCAACATTTCGGACGACATGAAAAATGGATATTTATTATTGCTAATAGTAGCTTCAATTTCTTAGAGGTAAGTAATGGATTTGTTTTTAATTTGATTCTATACGGAATGCATAAATTAATTTTGCGAATTTACGCAGTTCTATATTGAGTAAGTAAATTAGTTTGTATTTATTATTGTGAGGCGGTTACTAAAAAAACAAGAGTATATTTCAATCTTGAATAGTATATTATATTGTGGGGTTTTATGAAAATTACATCACTTGCATTAAGTGAATACGTGTTCTATAATATAACATGCTATTATAAAAAATTATTTGCGGCTACAATTGTAGACGAACACTTACATTTGTATTATCCATAAAAAAAAAATTGAAAACGATGGCATGATTTTGTCCGTAAAGTTTGGAAGTGGAAAGAATGTGTTTGCCTGGCTTTTAGCAATAAAATTGCAACAGCAGTTTGAGAAACGTGCATAAACCCGCTGGAAACACTTCTGCAAAGAGTTTAATCACTTGCAATATTCTCAATGAACCTGGCAAGTCTTTTTGTTTCTGTACTCTCTGATATTATAATTTGTCTTCACTGGCCACAGTTTTTGGTTTTGAGAGCTACATGGGAAACAACAGCTTTTGATTCAGATGAATGGACCCTCAATACCCTTTTTCTTCCATGACATGACCTACACATGGCAGGTCAAGTACCCCAAAATTATTTGCTTTAATTATAAAAGGCTAACAGAAAAACCAACAACCCAATCTCATCATTCGTTACTTTCAGCTTCTATTTACATGAAAAATAATCATTATTTAGATGTAAAAGATAAACATGCAGTCAGACAATATGTTATAGAACTTATATTTGAAGTTATAGTTTCTCGATATGATTTCGGGCTACGATTGTTTGATGTTGTTCTGGCCCGTTTTTCGATTTGTCGCATAAACATTATCTTATTCTTGTTTTTGTCGAGTTATTTAACTGATGAAAAATATTGACGGCAGAGTATACTGTACAAGAAATTATCTAGTCTATGAAAAGGTAAAGTTTTCCTTGCGTAGCTATTACAGAAAAACATGACTGTAGACCAGTGATTTGTATAAACAATGTTCTCTAACAAAATAATCCTCTACAAAGTCATATCGTACTTTTTTTATTACTAATGAAAAAGAGAGGGTTGACATGAATGATTCCTGCATGATAACTTTTTGTGTGGTCGATGCCTTTTATGGCCTAATTGCAGTAGTATGGTAGTGACCATTTTGATTAATATTATAATATATGCAGCTTCTTTATATCTTCTCTTGAATTTCCATGCCAATTCCTAGTAAAATTTATATGACAGCCATTGAAATATCTTACTATGTTTTTCCTCCTTTTTTTCCACACATGGAGAACCGTCGAGAAAAGTCTATCCTTTGCATACTATTAGCGAGGTGATGGGGGAAGGGTTTTAGATGACAACCACTGAAAAAGTTGCCATCTTTTTGAGTGGCTATAGGCTAGTATATATGTATACTCATGTATTCCGTTGACTAGTTGCAGCAAGGTAGGGCTTAAAAGGCGTGTGTATATTTGTTTTGGTTTTGTTCATAACTATAATATTATGCTGTTTTACTTTGGTTTCATGAATAGAAAACTAATAAATTTTGTGGAATGTTTTTCGTAGGTTATCTGTGTTTCGTAGAAAGAGACGCAGCATTACATGAAATTCACTTTTCTTGCAAAAGGAATCTCTCACCCACACACATACATATATATATATTGAGTACATATAAGTTTAAATCAACCCTAAAATACTGTAAATTTGTTTTACTTTTAGTCGGTAATATTATTAATATAAGGGTAACGATGAAAAAGGAAAGAATGTCTGCTAAAAGCAAGAAGTATAAGAACAGATATAGACATGAGAAATGCACGCTATGGACATGAGAGTGATCGACACAGATTTTATGTATTATGTATGTTTTGAAGTGTTGCATCGCATTGGATGCACGTCTTTAAAGCCTAGTGAAAGATGCTCCTTCCTTTGATCATATTTGATATTTCTTTTTGACTGAAATGACTTGCACTGTTACTCTTTTTTACTCTCTTACCTTTTCTATTTTTAGTTCTATTATTAACACACATTGAGTCTATCTCACTTTCATTTACTTTTCCTTTTACAGTTTTACTAAGTCCTCAAAAGTTAAATTTATATCAATAAATTTTGAACTAGGGATGTTAACAAAAGAGTGTTAATATTTAATTAATTTTGTAAAAGGATGAGAGTATATATATTGTTTGCAGAAAACATAAGGTAAGAGTGGCAGTGATTGTTTTATATGTGAGAAAAGTACAAATAAGTCTATTGGTTTTCATTTATGTGCCTTAGCCATTAAATATGAGAGAGAGATTCTCTTGGATGGAGACGGTTGAGATGGAGACCCTATACCAGCAGTTCTCCACAAACCACAAGACTCATGTCCTCCACCCAATTCCCCAGGGAGTCTTAGCTACAACAAATTAATACTGTAATCAAATGAAGAAGACTAAATAAGTTACAATCAATATAAAAGGTTCTCTTCTGGTTGCTGGTGTCACAGTTGTTCCTAGACAAGCCAATTAACTCATGTTCCTCAAACAACCTCAACAAAAGTCCTCCAAGTTTATCACATGCATTGAAATTTGACGAGAAACACAGTATTATGAATAAGCTTCCTACGACCGCAAGCTTCAACCATTAAAAGTGAATCAACTACCATGAATTAAAAGTGTTGGAAATCTTACATGGAGTCTCACATTAACTAGAAATAAAACGATTTATAATACATAAGTGGATGTAAACCTCATCTTACAAATCGATTTTGTGAAGTTGAGTTAAGTTTAAAGTCCACTTCTTAACATCGACTAAGGATAAAATCAATTTAAAGTATACATCACATATAAATCTTGTCTTATGATTTTATAAAATTTTAAAGTATACATATGTAAATATAAATCTTTTCTTATGATTTTATAAAGTTGAATTAGGTTTAAAATTCACTTTAACATAATATCATAATCATGAATTAGAGTCTATGTTAACAAATTTGTCATTATCGAATCATTTATTGAAAAAAAAAAGGAGAAACATATATAACAAATTTGTAGAGTTTGAATTTGTTAAAAATACAAGTAGCTTTGGAGATCATGTATATTGCGTGTTGCTTTGGGTCTTAAATTGAGGCATTGATGGATGATGAAACTCACATGCATTAAGATGTTTGTTAGTGGTGGAAATGGTTAAAAAGTTGATATTTTTTGGGTATGTGGATGCCACTTGTCAGTAGTGAAAGGGGCAAAAATGGGTTAAGCTTGATGAGATGAGAGGGCCCCCAAACAGCAGAGCAAGTCTTGGCAATAGGCAATACCATCCTTTCACTTACCCCAGTGGGATAATGTATTCAATTGCATGTGCCTACATGGTCCACCAATGCCACACCAAGCCAAACTACCACACACTTAAGCAAAATTAATTAACCACAACCATTTTTTACTTCTCTAATTATTCTTAATTAATCTCTGCAACATTTTGGATGTTTTCATGCCAAAGCAGAAGCATCTTTCGTTCTTCTTCACATTCCTCATGCATCAAAATTATTAGACAGAAAGTACTTTATCTATCTCATATTTTTCTAAGTAACTTAATTATAACCTTTTAACATATTGTAAAGAGAATTTGAAGTGTGAGGAGTTAATGATGGAGAGCACAATGATTCGATAATTGATTCAAGAAGTTGAGGAAGAAGTGGAGGGTGAGGCCCCGATTTTTGAGTCCTCAAAAGGGTTGTACTGCATAAAAGAATTAATTGATAGATCCCTTTACCATTTCCATTTTTATCAGAAGAGTGAGATCTGGTTGTGTGAGCACTATGTGGTTAAAATGGTGGAATGTGAGAATTCAGAACTATGGTGGGACTGTTTCTCTCTAGCTACCTCTGATTCTGCAATGATGCCTTTTGCTTCTTTGAACTCATCATCATACCTCTCAGAAAAGTACGCAATAATTACTGTTTCTTCTTCACAACCAAACCTAGATATGTAATGTCTTCACTCCCTCACTAAGGTACTAGATTTTATAAACTCAAATTTATATTTGTTTATATGCTATAAGCTATAAATTAACTTTATTTATAATTTAAGACATCATTTAAAAAAAGAATTATAATCAAGTGTCTCATTCTAGGCATGCATAATTAGTACAACATTCAAAATGGGTCACAACCCATGGGGTAACCGACCCATCATAGGTTCGGGTTGGATTAAGTTTGAAAAAATTGTATTTTTTTATGCGGGTCAGATTTAAACCTGATTCGTCCGGATTGAAAAAAATTATTTAAGTTTCCTATTTTCAAAATTAATTAAACACCGCAAAAGAATTTACGAGTGAAATTTGTTTAGATTTAAATTATACAAAGTTTATAATTTTTTTTATTTAAAAAAATTGTAAAACCCATTTATTCACCCCTTCGTGATGAGTCGGGACGAGTTCGAATTTTTCTAATTTGTTAATAAATAAGTCGAATTAAATTGACTCACTAAGTGATCAACCCATAGTGGATCGGAGTTAATCGGACCGGATGGCCCGTTTTTCCAACACTAATAACTAATAACTAGCATATTATTTTTCAAGAGAATCAAAGATAACCAAAACCATTGTAGAATGTGACTGTGATTCATCTCTTACCACTTTCAGAGCATCACAATTGCTATGTTAATATTTGCTTGCAACTTCTATTCGATCTCATTTCACTTATAATTTTCGAGACAAATTTCGTCACTTCTGGTTTAGTGGTAATACAATGTCTCCTTCACTGCAGGAATGGTACACTTTATCATAGTATTTAGAAAAAAATATGTACTTTGATGTCATTCATTAAAGCATTCATACATTAAATAAAATCCTAAATCAAACGAACAACTTATTTTTTTACTAATAACTAAATAAAAATGTAAGTCCAGTAAGAGTTTTGTATTAAAATAAAAGTTATAAAAAGTATTTTAGAAATAATGACATTGTAAAATTAAAAAAAAAATTAAGACAGAATAAAATGATTTATACACTGAATGTACTCAATTCTTCCTCACTACACCGTTCTTAGAACAAGTTGAATTTTAACCATCAAGTTCATTTTGTTATAGATTATTTAATGGGTATAAAATTTTATGAAGTATTATCCATATATTTTGTATTATTGTATTTATTGCTTTACTTTACATTTATTCACCTCGTGATAACTTTTATAAATTTTTTTTTCTTAATGTAATAAAGTAATATTCTTGTGACAGTGATATCATATATATATTTATTTGGTTGGTCACTTTTTTTTTAATTTCTTTACTTTCAAAAGATTTGTTGCGTCAATATCCAACCTCTATGATATGGATGAATTAAAATTTTCAACCCAATACTAGTATGAGACCGGGTCGTTGTTTTTTTTAACTGTTAACTTGTATTAAAAAATTAATGTAACTTTTATTATATTTAAATGAATAATTTATTAATTTAAGTATTATAATTATGTATAATTATAAATATAATATTTAAATGAAGACATTAAAAAATACGAAGAAAAAAAAGTCAATTATGGGTATTTTTCACCTTTTATTTAAATTAATGAAAAATAAAATAATATTATTTTTGTAACATTCTAATTTTAATTTAAGACATTATAAAATTGATAAACAAAATAGATTTTCTCAACATATAAATATAAATATAAAGTATTAATACAGTTAACGAAAAACAATAAAATATGTTTAAAGTAACTGAAAAAAAACTACTAGACGATAAAGAAGAATATTTCGCATATCACAATCCTCCACCAGATGCTTCAACACCTACCTCTCATCTGCTCGGACTAATAAGGTGATCATCACAAAAAGAACAAACAAATAACAAGAAACACTAAAAGAAACTACAAGGTAAGATAATGTGCAATAGAGTTTCATAAAAGAAACATAGAGACATTAT
Organism: Vigna umbellata; assembly: GCF_029865625.1. NCBI lineage: Eukaryota > Viridiplantae > Streptophyta > Magnoliopsida > Fabales > Fabaceae > Vigna > Vigna umbellata. The sequence continues at coordinate 77,116,901 of NC_142165.1, read as the reverse complement.
CATACATCACTCGTTCATAAAGACAACCATATCACATAAAAACTCATACTAGACTTAATCATTTGAATCTAAACATTCATGTAGGACTAATGGTCGTTTTTGCACTTGTGATGATCTCTACTACATGTAGAGTCATTGTCAATGAGTTTCACTTTACCATACACAAGGTTAGTCCCTTTAACCGTTGTAAGAACCCTGGGACTGTTCTTAATGATAGGATATTCTGCCTCTCTCACCACATGACTTATTTTGTTGTACATGAGCTTGAATGAGTATTAGAGTATCAGGATAAACCTTCGGTGATGACTCTTTACATCAATGCACACACTATTAATTACATCAAATGGGATTTCCTTCCCTGGAATCCCCTACATTCACATCATCATCACATTTCATAAATCATTATTCGCATACACATTTATCATAAATCTATCAACCATCCTCGGATAAACATCTTTTAACATTCACAATATCATACATTAAACTTATTATAATAGAACATATAAGAAAATAGAGTCAGGCTGTGTAATTTTGATCATTGAGAACATTTTCTCGCTTAGCGAGTAAGTGCCTGATAGCCTACTCGCCTAGATCAAATATCACACCCAACGAAATAATCATTGAAATTCACAAACTTAAATTTTTCCAAAAGTAGTTCAACGAGTCTTGTCTCGCCCAACTAACATAATTTTGTAGACCAAGAAATTTTGTAGACTTATGCCATTTCAGCCAACAAACATAGATGTCAACACATACCAAATTTGAATTACACAACCTTCAATAATTCAAACAATATCATCTGCAATACCAATTAGGCAACATTCCTAACTTCCTCATACAATTCAAGTAAGCCAAATCGAAACCTTAATATTTCATCATAGAGCTCAATCATGCAAGCAAAACATCATACAATCTTACAATTAGCAATTGTATGGTATTAATCATATAAAAATTATGCAATTAACTTCTCTTACATGAAAGACATACAGAATTGTTCTAAGGAATCCCAAATCTCTTCAAGCTCACAAGATGTCCTATCTATACCTAGGAACAACACAAACAATCAGGACACACCATTAGAATCATTAATCAATAGAGATTCGTATAGAACACTCAAACACTATATGCGAACTAAGACGATTCACATGCACAGGAAAAACATATAGACCAAGAAATTTGGTAGAAACCAACTTACAAAAATGAAGAAACTGATCAATCCAAATTGAAGAGTTTGTCCTAAGGATCAATCTTACAATCTTGGTTCTTCAATCAGAAGAGTAGAGAAGAAAAATTCTAAGAAAAAAGTTAGAGAATCCTAGAAAAAGTGATTTCTAGTGAGATTGTGTGTTTTAAAATAATGAAACTCATTATATTAAAATATTTTCATATTAAAAGTCTCATTATATTTAAACATTTATCACTTCTAAAATGTCATTTTCTAGGTCTTTACATTATCCTCAACAAGAAAAAATTTTTGCCCTTGAAAATTCACTCATCAGGTAGAAAGAAAAGTATGCTCTCCTTATTTTCTCTTATAACAATCGTCTAAACTTGATCGAGTTAATGTCTTCAACACCTTAACTAACTGCAAACCATACCTTTGTGCTAAATGATAAAATGTTCAAAAGTGTAGATTGGCATAACCATTACTCTCAAATGTAACTCTCAACCTCAATTCTAAGGCGTGAATATTCCTTTAAGTTTGACAAACAATTTGTATCTGCTATACATAACTCATCTTCCGTACATTCTCTAATCCGTTAATTTGCAACCAACCCTTAACAATATTTTGTTTTACTTGAAATCATTAGCTGTAACAATACCTATCAGCTTTAAAGTACTTCACAGCTCTAAGATGATTTACATGTACAAGAAGAACATACACACTAAGAAAAGGGGCAAAAAACCAACTTACATGAATGGAGACACTGGTCGGTCCAAATTGAAAAGCTTGTCGCAATGATCAATCTTACAGTCTCGGTTCTTCAATCAAATGAACGTAAAGAAAGGACTCTTAATTAGAAGTCAAAAAACTCTAGAAAAGTGATTTCTAAGAGATTGTTTGTTTAAAAATAATGAAACTCGTTCATAACAAAACTATTTATATTAAAACATGTTGATATTAAAATAATCGAGTCACACTATTTTTAAACCACTATCACTTCTAAAATGTCATTTTCTAGGATTTTACAATTTTAATATTGATTTCTTTAGATTATAGAAAATACAACTAAAATACCAATAATAATAATACAAATAACAATAATGAAAAGATTAAATAATAATATTTGAATATGAAATTATTTGTTTTAAAATATAAAATTGACATAATTAATTAGTGATGTGTAGTAAAATAATATTGTTATATGATTAAAATTTAGCATTAAACATTTGAGTTATATATTATATTAAGATGAACAAGTCGTTGTTAAAGTAAAATATAAGCATATATTGCAAAATTGATCTCGTACAAAATAAATATATGACAAAGTTGATGTTAAAACTTTTAAATAAAAGCACATGTAAATATAAATAGCTTAAAATAGAGTGAAATATTGAAAATGTATTGGTTATATAGAAAGAAAAATGAATATATTCTAAAGAAAATTAACATCTATAAATGCATAAAATGCAACATACTGTGAGATGTAAAACCTATTAAAAAAACTTAAAGTAACATCAATTTGAGGTTAAAATTTTTAAACAAAAATACATGCTGGTATTGATTTTGTCATTGACACGGTGGAAACTAATCATTGATGCGTTCATAGTTTTTTTTTTTTAGAATTAAGCATTTAAGTATGAATTTGTTTGTGTTAAATCATAAAATACATAATAATTAATTAGTAATGTGTAGTAAAATAATATTGTTAGATAATGAAAAATTAAAGTTTTGAATTATATATTATATTAAAGAAATAGAGATCATGGTTAAAGTAATATATATATATATATATATATATATATATATATATATATATATATATATATATATATATATTGTGAAATATTGATCTGTACAAAATAAAAACAACACAAATTTAATGTTAAAATTTGTAAATAGAAGTACATATAGATAGATAAACAACTTAAAAGACATAGATATATTAAGAAGTATTTGCATATGAAATCAAAGAAAAATGAATTCAAACTTAAAATATTATAATAAAAGTAATATATGCTCATATGAATAATTAACTTAAACAAAAATGAAAACATATTGTGAGATATATTCCCTATTAAAAAAAATTTAGACTAACATGAATTTGAGTTATAATTTTAAAATTAAAATTAAAATTTATTCTAAGGAAACTTATTATTTGTTTAGTCTATTATCTTTTTAAGTCCAATTTTTAATCTTATGAAAAACAATTGAGAGTCTAACATTTTAAGCAATTTTAAAATAATAATGTGGTAAACTGAAACAAAAATGGTCACATTTAATAATATATATATATATATATATATATATATATATATATATATATATATATATATATATATATATATATATATATATATATATATATATATATATATATATATATATATATATATTACTAAGTATCAAAAGCATTTTACAGGTGAATCTGTTATCTCTTTTCTGATTATACTTGAAGCTCGATCTAGATTACTTCACAATTACAAGCCAACATTTTGAAAACAAGAATTCCACATTAGAAGCTCCTCTGCGAATCAGGTAAGTCTAGTTTCTTGCGATATCATTCTGCTCTTCTCAAATTTGAAAACCGATTTATTATGGTTTTCATATTATGTGGTCCAAACATGGTGTGCCTACCACTTGTCAATGCTAAAGGCAGCAATTTAGGAATTTCCTCCAACAAGAACAGCTGGATCTTCCCTGAAAGTATCAATGTATAACATTAGTTATTGTATTTTTACTTAGTGTCATCATAATGAAAAAGACCCCTTACTTAGCTTCTGTTTTTTACCTGTCGGATATTCCAAAAAGGCAGCATACTTAATTATTATGACTAATAATTCTATATGAGAATTCAAGAAAAATAATTCATGTTACCCCATATTTTATTCACACCTTTTATTTTATGCTTATCTCTCTGCACCAACTTCTAGAGAGAAAGAAACTTGTACACCCAATCCTCTTTCTCTTCTTAATTCTTTATATCATATTTTCAACACTAATTTTATTTCCTTTTATGATAATATTTAACACTCATCAATATTCCCATTAACAGATATGAAAGAACAAAATAGAAAAATCGTAGATCATAGAACATATAATAATAGGAGAGATAATTATTGTTTTGTATTTATTACTCCATATATTTGCAATTAGTTGACCATTACTTAATTATTTATAAAATTATAATCAGCAGATTCAAATATTAGTATTATATAGTATATTATTATAAAAAAATTGTGAATATATAATTTCTGCAGTTAATAAGGTTTATATACTGTTATCCTTCTTCCTATACCACTTTCTTTTCTTCTGCTTTATTTCATTTATTATTTATATCTATCTCTTTACCTATATATTCCACCTCTCTCACTGCTGAGGGAACTGTGGAATGATTTTTCTTTTTTGTCATTCAGATGAAAAAACAAGAATCGATTAAAGAGATTTTATTTTGGAGCGTGGAGGCTGAAGAAATAAAAGGTACTAATTGGAACTTACTGTCTCCGATATTGTTTTGTCTTGAACAGACCGTTTAGCGTGGCTTTCGTTAGCATTTTTCATCATAACTCTCCGGTCTGATTTCCCAACATCACTAGTTCGTCCTTCTTTGATCAAAACATCTGCGTTCGGCTTATTATTAACTGGAACGGATGGTTCTTCACGTTGTCCACAATTGTTTACATAGTTAGTAGCAGCTCGTGTTATCTGGTCACTACCACCATCTTTTTGAACTTGACTTCTACCTGAATGGGTTGAATATGACTTTGCCAAATCTATTGAAAAATATGAGTCGCTGTTTTGGTAGCTAAACGGTGAATGATCAGAAAGTGGAGTCCATTTATCCCGAAGTGGTGTTCTTTCTTCTAATTTTGATAAAAGTTCATCAGGGTTTAGTTCTTTTCCCAGTAATTCAAGTTGAGCATTCTTCATCCTCTCACTCTCAGCTCTGTTAAGATTTTTCTTTGGACTACTGTACAATCTCTTGTTCCATCCAGCGGTTTTACTATCAAAATTTTCTCTGGGTCCCCCTCCAATCTGTTCCGCCACCAAACTCATGATCCCGTACTCATACCCTTTGAAACTATCACCTAAACTTGCACTGAATTTTGTGTGCTCCACTTGGTGACGGGTAAGTTGCCGTAACAGAGGGCTTGATCGAGAGAAAGACGGGCTTTGAAACAGACGGGGCTCTAGGTTTTCAAGGGCACAAGCTACATGTGTGTCGAATTCACACATGTTGCATCTATAGAGCCAGCGGTGGTTGTAATTACTGGGCTGGTTGCACAAGTCACAGAAGAACTCATAGGGTGGTGAAAACTCAAGCTTGATTTTGTGGGGGTGGCATGTGACTGCGAGGGAGAGAGGGAGTGCAAGACACAAGGCATGGAAGAAGATGGCGCATTGAGCACAGTGGTAGGAAAAGGCCGTGACACGGTGGCCACATGCGACACAGTTGAGAGTAGGTTTGGTGGAAGGTAGAGGAAGGAGGAGTAGATGGTGGGCTGGATGTGAAGGGTGGTTGGTGATTAAGGGCATGTTGTAGCAGACATGGTGAAGAGAAAAAGCACATGTTTTGCACTGGTAATAGTCGTCAGCAGAGTTAATTTTGATGTTGCATCCAAAGCAGCTTAGAATATTTGGTGCGGAGGGTAGGGTGGTGCATTGCAAAGGATGTGGATGGCTAAAGTGGAAAACATTGGGGTCCTCATCGTGTGCTGATCCCATGTTCTCTTTTTGTGAAAGTACATGAACGATTGAACATGTCCATCTTTGTGTCTCGTGTATATACTATATATTGCAGCATTCCTCGTGTAATGTTTTCTTTTTGGCTTTCTTTTGGTGGCATAATTGGAAGCTAGCTGTTACGGGTCTTCTGGTCTCTGGATGCTGTTTGGACTTATTGAAAATTCAAATGTGGGTGATTCTTGTTGGGAAATCCGTAATTTTTATGTTTTGGATTCTTGATCTGTGAAACCGAGATGAAAGGATTTGCACCAAGGGAGAAGTCACCAAAGAAAATGTTATGATTCCCCATTTTAGCCGGCCATTTTCTTTCCTTCACTCTCTGGCACACCATACATGTTTTTAGCCTTTTTATATTGTTCACTGCACTTTCTTTGTTCTCCTACGTAACATCGTATTTTAATAACTTTTTAACAATATCATGTGTCCTGATCTTATTGGTTAGATTGAATTTAATTTTAAAAGAATAATTAAAATAAAAAATCGTTAAAAAAGGTTACTAATTTTTAAAAGAAAAATACCTTCTTAACATAATGTAATATTGGTCTTGAGCTGGACACTAACCTTTTTACGTGTTGGATTGATCTCAATAATAAAAGCAAATTTACTTTTTATTTATAAAAGCGTTGATAACATCCACGCTCAGTAACAAAAAAATTATATTTTATTTATAAAGGGCTAGTATCTAATCAATAAAAGAATATGATTTTTCTTATTTATATAGTTGTAGCATTGATCAAGTCCACATTGAGCAATAAAAGAAATTTAATTTTTTTTTATAAAGGACTAGCGTCAACCAGACTCACACTGAGTAACAAAAAAATATTCAGTTTTTGTTTATATATGTATAATGTTGATCAAGTCCACACTCGTTAATAAATAAAACAATTAAATATGTTTTTAGTATTTAAACTTATACACAAAATTAGAATATATTCATGTTCAAAATTTTAAAATATTTTAATTTTAAATTTTAAAAATAAATTAATATAACTAGGTTATATATTAAATTTATTTTTAACAAATGATATAAATAGTTCAAATATCAGTTCAAAATATCGATTAATACAATTTTTTTTATATAATAGATTAAAAAAATTATATATATTTATTTGTAAAGTTTAAAATTTGAACGAATTTCAATTTTGCAAAATTTATAGATTAAAAATATATTTAATCTTACAAAAGGTAATTTTATTTATAAAGGGTTAACGTCGACCAAGCCCACATTAGATAATAAAAGAAAATTAAATTTTTATTTACAACAAGAAGTTACAAAACATAAATAGTGTTTCTTACTGTACCCCGACATCGATTCGCGTGTATTGAATTGATGCAATGGGAGTGTGCAAAGTTACTAAAGAATTTTTGTTGAAAATGAGCAGTGTCAAAAGAGAACCGGGCACACTTTGTTTTGTAATGTTTTATTTTGATTTAAATATGTTTTAATTCATAGAGGAAACTATTCTTTTGTCCTCTAATTAATTTTGTTATGTTTTTAGTATTTAGTAACATTCTCTTTATGTTATCATTATTTGCAAGATTAACCCCTTCACTTCATATTTCAAAATATCGGCCATCTAAACTAAAATATAAGAATGGTTTATTTTTTTAATTTGATTTCCTTGTATTACAATGCAAAAAAAAAAAAACATGAAAAATAAAACAAAAAATACAAAAAAAGAAAGTAAAGAAAACAGAAAATGTGGTGGAAACTGAGAGCAAATTGAAAAAAAAACAACTAACAAAACGTGAGGAGATTAATCGTCATTTGACTTTAATGTTCACGGAAAATAAACTTCTAGAAATTTTTTGCTGTAGGCATAACTTCGCATTAGGAAGCCGGTAAATATTAATGAAAATGATAACCTAATCGCAATAAAATAACTATCAATATTTTTATTGCAATTGGAATTTCATAGTAAAACATAATTCTAAATAAGATATGTGAAATAATTTATTAAATATATAATTTCATAAGTATCTAATAGGACAAAAGAAATATGTACAAATAAGCATAGTATATACTAAAATACCAGACAAAATATTAAAATTTAGGTTTAATAGGTTTGGAAATCTCTTTGCAGGTTAGTTTTAATTAGGTTGCAGGTTAGTTTTGATTAGGTCCTCCAATTTTGGAAGTGATCAATTAAGTCCCTGTTTTGCTAAAATTGAATCAATAATGTCCTTGCCGTTAATTTTAGTAAACGACGTTAACTTTCTAGTGAGGTGGCATGCTGAGGTGGCTTTTAATTAGCACGTGGCACGTTGTGTGGAAACCTTCTCCCCTTCCCCTTTTCCGAAACCTTCTCCTCTTCCCCTTCCCCTTCCCCTTCCCCTCCAACTCCAACCTCACCTTCTCCCATCTTTGGGAAACTTTCTTCTCGCCCTCCCACACCCACCTCTTCAACATCTACATCCACGCCCATCCCCAATCCAACCGTCAAGCGCACCTTCCTTGCCTCCCCATCTCTCATCGTCGCTCGCCGTCTCATTACTGTCGCACTCCTCCACAACCCCCTCAACCTCTACTTCGCCCTCCGCCATCGTTTCGGAGTTGCGGTGACGCACTAATGTCTACGGTTCAGGTTCATGACAGAATCAATATATCTGATACCGAGAGAAGCATTTTTGATAGGCTTCTTGCCACTCTTCGCCACTTTGATCTCAGCTCCATGTCGCAGGTGGCTAGGTTTGCGACAAGGTCACACACTCCATTCATTTTTAGCCCTAATTCCTTCCTTGTTATTCTTTTCGTCCTCTTTTTATTTGTTCTGTTTTGCAGCTTCTGGGAAAAGAGTGCTATGACATCGATATCGCTCTCTGGACAATTTTTTTTCTTCCAAACTATTTCGCAATATGCATAATTAAGTGTGTACTTTTTTTTGTAAAGTTTTTTTTATTATTATCCTTTCTTTTTGCAGCAATATTCCTGACCAATCCAAACATTTATAGCAACTCCTTTCTTTTTTTCAATTTCTTTTTATGTTGGAATCGCATATATGCAATGTTGGTGTTATTTGTTGTAATGTTGCCGAGGTAGAGGTAGCGGAGGAGGGGCGCGGCGGCGACAGGGAGATGGCGTGGGTGTGGGAGGGCGAGAAGAAAGTTTCCCAAAGATGGGAGAAGGTGAGGTTGGAGTTGGTGGGGAAGGGGAAGGGGAAGGGGAAGGGGAGAAGGTTTCAGGAAAGGGGAAGGGGAGAAGGTTTCCACACAACGTGCCACGTGCTAATTAAAAGCCACTTCAGCATGTCACCTCGCTAGAAAGTTAACACCGTTTACTAAAATTAACGGCAAGGACATTATTGATTCAATTTTACCAAAACAGGGACTCAATTGATCACTTCCAAAATTGGAGGACTCAATTAAAACTAACCTGCAAATATAGGGACTTCCGAACCTATTAAACCTAAAATTTATTACATAGAGAAAGCAAAAGTTTTTTCATACAAATGACTGTCACATTGCTGCTTACAAGTTAAATAGATTTAAAAAAATCCAATGTCATAGTGATGATGTCAAATAATCATTTATGCTTTCTTAACTTGAGGAACAGGAATTGGGAGAGTAGGTGGATGGATTTGAAGGAATTTGAAATTAAATTAATTGTTATTTATTTGAGTGCATTTGGAAGTACATGAAAGTGGATTTGGAAGTAAAATTTATGAGAATTAGTGTAGGATTTGATTGATGTTACAGATAAATAAAATTTGTTTAATTGGTAGAAATTAAAGATTATCAAAATACCCCTAGTTATTAATGTAATATAAAATTATAATTGTTAATGTTATATTTAATTCTAAAAAAGTTTATAAAGATGAAAAAAATAAAAATGATCTTTTAAAATAAAATAAATATTATTTAAGTAAAATGAAATAATTATGTTTAAAAAATTGGTTATAAGTAAATAGCAAGTTTTATATAATAAAATATAATTAAAATTGATATAATATAATTACATTTATTTAATACAATCATCTAATTATAATAAAATAAAAGTTCCACCTTCGTGAACTTACGTGGCAACATTTGTAAAATGTTAACGTCTTATCAAGTCATGGGTTGGTGTGAAATTATATGCATATATTCACTACACAACTGAGGTTATATAATTAGGCACAGTGCAACACTATGTTGAAGAATAAGAAAATGAGGAATTGAAGAAAATTGAAATAGTTGAAGCACCACTGTAAGACTAGTATGACAATCCTGTCAGGTCAAAAAAGAGATTTTTTTTTCATTCCCTTTAAATTGCGGCATATTAGAGTATATGTGAAAAGCCAACATCCCGCAATTACTCGCTTTGGGTAGAGTGAAAGCGTTAATAATATTAGAAAACAAATAGAATTACCAATCAATTTCACATCTATAGGTACTAATCCAATAATAGTTTTATATATTTAGGATAATGCATAAGCTATGTCCATGAAAACATATATATATATATATATATATATATATATATATATATATATATATATATATATATATATATATATTATGGATTATTACAAAGATAGAGAAAGAGATAAGCACAAGCAAGAAAAGCTGGTTGAGTTTGTCTATGGTGAACTTTGATTTGGGTGAGAGATATGCATATCCATTGCCTCTTCACACCAATTCTTCGATACGGGTCGCTCTCACCTAGGCTACAGTTGTCCTAATTTCTCTTGTTTCGTCCTCGCTCTATCTTATCTTTATGTCATCAGTCTTTAACCACACTTTATACTTCTTTCTCATACATCATTATTGCTTTATGTTTTCGTATATGCTTTGGTTTGTTATTTATTTTCACTTTAATTATTGTGTTATGTTTGTGGAATGAGGGCTTGAATGAAGAAAATGCATAACTTCAAACACTGAAACTGAGAACTGAGGTGAAGCAAACTAGGACTATTTATTATTATTTGGTACTTGAGTCCTCTTGCTGTCATCATATGTCAGTTGTTGGAGTATGTTTTGGATTATTTGCTCTATTGAATAAACTTTTTATGCTTATTGTTGCGATTGGTGGAAATTCAACCTTTATGTTTGTTGTGTTTCCTCATCCTTAAGACAGGTTTTCGTAGGCTTGCGATCGGTTGTTTTCTTTGGTGGAAAGATGTGTTTGTGAGGATCTTGCTATTATGAATGTGGCATTTGATGTTAGAAAATGTCTAAGGTGTGTAAAGTTAGGGGACCAATTTCCAATATGATGTTTACAGGCACCCTTTTATGCTTTGGTGGAAGAAGAAACTAAAGAGAACATAGATTGTGAAACCATTGGTGAAGGTTGCAATATTCAGACTTGAATGTGGCCAATGCAAATGTTACTTCGATGGAGAAGGGTGAAATCTATGTGTGTTGCTCTCTTTCAAAGCAGAGCTTTAAGGCTGATTTTTTTTTTCTCTTCCTCCTTTGTTTCACAATGTTGGAGAAGTGATGCCAAAGATTTAAAGTGAGATGAAACATGAAGAATTCTTAGCAATGAAAAGGGGAAGAAAGTGACAAGTGGAGATCATAGATGATATACATAGTAGGAACAGAACACCAAGGAAGGGAAGAGATAGTGTGCTTCTTATTAAATCTCACATTGCTTAATTTACAGACTATGAAGAACTATTTGTTATTAAAAAAATTCATTTCAGTTATTTGATACATGGTGTTGTGTAATGACTGCATTGCTAACTATTCTTTTGCCTTTTACTAAAGAATAGCGTGTAGTTAATATGTGAAACAACATACCTTCACTTTTTGTGAGAGTTTTCCAATTTTATTAGTAGGAAACTCTGTAAATTAACTTAATATTTTTATATTCTTAACAAGGAGGAATGTGATGACTTATAAAATTTTATAGACCTTAATTATATATATATATATATATATATATATATATATATATATAATTTTGAAACAAAATTATCAAAAGTTGCATGATATAATTAATTTTTTTACATTGTAAATATTTACCAATCTTGTATATAATGAAAAATAAATACATGAAACTTGTAAAGTTTATTGATAATTTGATTGAACAAAGATTTCAAAATATGTAATTACAAATGTGTTCTCTTGGTAATAGTAATTTATGTGGATTAATTGTTAGGGCAACTTGTCTTTTCTTAAAATAAAATGTCAATTTTGTCATTTAATATCTTGATGTGCATTAGTTAAGTTTATTGCATTTAAATACTAACTTTGACTTAACCTTTAACATATTGGGCATGTTATGGTCAAAATTTTGTCAAAATTTTGTGGTGTCAAGACATTTGTTTTCTAATGTGTAACCCATAAAGGTATTCTGATGTGAAAATTTGCAATTATGGTTTAGGAAAAAAAATTATCGAGTTCCAAGAGAAAGTAGTCAAGGGCCTTCTCCATCATCATGTTAGCGTTGGAGTGGAATTGGAGCTCCAAGACACAATTGAACATGTGTGGGATTCTCCAGAGCTTCTTACCGGTGATCCCCAACAGCGCATGTGCCTTTGATATGGGGTTCCCCATCTACGTCTAACTGGATTGAGATGTTGCGTTTCTACAGAATAGGGTAGACCTTCATGATGTTGTTTTTGCTACCATGGAACGCTGCAGAGGGTTACACACCAAGATTAATACTATGATGATGAAGAAGACAATCTGAGACGCCTTCTTTAATATCGCAATGTTTGTGTTCTTCTTCCTTCTTTCCCTTTCTTTTTTGGGCTAAGACGGTGAAATCCCTAACCCCAATTTCAAATTATGTCAGAACGATTGCGTCTAGGTTTGATGAGATTTGGAGAAGTAGGCACTAGATTACATTGATGAAGATTAACGGGGTTTGGTTTAACTTGGACAGTGACTTTGACGCCCCTCAATCTTTTCTTGATGCACATGAAGTAAGGGAGTTCTTGGATTTTTCATTGGCACAACAAGGGGAGGTTTTGATTATCTTGAATGAAAAGGTATCCATGTGTACAATATCAGATTGATTGCATTTTAGTGTAAAATGTAGCTTTGCTCATTATTATTGTTATTAAGATATATTTTTTCTTTCGTGGAGAAAATGTGGAGAGAAGGAATTGATAAAATGTATGAGCGGAAGGGAAGAACAAATGCAGAGTAAGTGCATGCAAAGATAAAGAAGAGGATGATTCGAAAAGAAAGAACCAATACAGAGTAAGTGCATGCAGATAAAGAAGGTGATGATTCAAATTTGACGTTATTGTGTTGTAAATGTGTTTTGCCACATCACTACATAATTAACATTGTTTCTAGAATATTAAACTTGATTAATACACATTAAGACAATTATGGACCGAGTTGACACTTTTTTAAAAAGGAAAAGAAAGTAAACACAATGTTATGAGAGTGGAAACTATTTCAGCAATTAAACCCAAATTTATTTTCTCTAAATTCAATCTAATAATTTTTTCTATAGCAAAGTCATTTTCATTTTCTCTCTATTAAATAATTGTAACTAAATATTGTTATCTAAGTTTGTCAAAGATTTGAAGTTTCTAAATTTTAGTCATTAAATTTGTAATGTTTCACAATACACCAATGTGACTTTTTCTTTTCTTTTTTAAGATCTCTTAAAAATTGAAAACACATTTTAATATATTTGTTTCTTTCATATGATTGAATTTTTTTTATTTAAAAAGTTTAATAGTTGAGTTATTATTATACATGAATATCATGCTACTTTTTGAAACATGATTTAGGTTTATCAAAACTTTTCTCTTTCACATAGATTGACATACGTAAGCAGTAGCGTTAGGAAAAACTCTACTAGTTGAAAGAGCAACAATTGATTGTTATTTAGATACACATAACACTCATGAGCTAAAAAAGAAAACATAACTATGTGTAGATTTAGAATCTTTCTCATTTGCATTATTAGAATTTGTGAAAGGAAGCAAGTCTTCTTCGTAAAAGAATTCCAAAACCAATAATTTCCTTTATAAGTAGCTTAATATTCTTTTGTAACTTGTAAATGCAACTACAGTGGTTTTGATGAATACTAACTAGTTAAGGTAACATGAAACTTTATATGGGACGTTATAGTTGTAAGATATTTCAAACCTCTAACTAACCATTTGTTTAAAATAAGTGTCACTTATAATTGCATCATCAACATCTTTGTTAATTTTAAATTTAGGAACTATTAGATTTTTTACATGGTTGCTCTAAAACATTCCAAACTTCTTCAAGGACAATTAATTTTAGACATGAAAAATCCTTCTCGTTTTTGCAAAACTTCAATTTCAAGAAAAAATCTCATCTTTCCTAATTAGTCATATCATCAAAAGCTTGCATAATAGACTTCTTAAACTCAATCATCATGCCTTCATCATCACTAATATAAATCAAATCATGAACATAAATGATAATAATTAATATGTTATCTCAATTAATATTTATTTTTGTGAACAAAGTTTTCTCGTTTGGACATTTTTTAAACTCTTCCTTCAAATATATGATTGAACAATGCTCTTGGGGCTTACTTTAGGTTGTATAAAATTATATATAGTTTGCATACCTTGTGTTCTTTCCCATTCTTTACCTATTTTTTGGGTTGCTCATTTTACAATCTCACTTATTTCTCCTTGAAGGAAACGGAATTTGCATCCCACTCAAGAATGTATCATCTATGCATGTTGCAACTAACTCTAACCATTTACAATATGGTCCAACTCTATAAAAGGAGACATGAGAGAGGCATTTGGAAGATCTCATATAATTCGTGTAGCTGTTTTCCTCCAAACACCTTATTCTTTCTTTTATTTTCATATTATTTTCATCATGTTTTGTAACCCTTCATGAGCCTCTAAAATTGGTTTCCTTGTAATTTCAAATAATGGATTCTAAGATTTTAAATAAATAACGAGTTGTTCACTTTATTTATTTATTAGAGTTTTCAATCTTAAATTTTATTTATTGCTTAAGATTGTCTTGAAATGATATTGACAGTCATGCATAATAATTAATAATAACTCACTATTAATTTTCAATTAGTGAACCTTGATGTGAGTTAAATAGTAATATTATACATGTATAAAAGTGTTATTAGTTCTTTTTATTTAGGATGGAATAAGTGAGAAAAATTAAAATGAATTCATTATTATAATCTAATCAATTAAATATTTAACAAGTTTTTACTTAATAAAAAGATAAATAAAAATTTGATATTTTAATCATATACAATAAAATATAAATTGAATCTTAATAATATATGGTGAAATAAATAATGTTCTAAAAGATCAACTGAGTAGTTACCTTAATTAATTTAACTTCTTTAACTTTTAAAATAAAGTTTTGAAAAGACAAGAAAATCAACCTAATTTTGCATAATTGAATTAAATCTTTTAATTTATTTTTCATTTTTTTAATTGTTCTTATTAAATTGCAAAGTAATCTCCCTTATTTTGCTTTCGAAATGCCTATAAAGTTTTTTTTTTCTTTATTAGAATTATCATTGTAGAGATTTAAGTAGTTTATCATTTAGTTTTATTTATTTATATTTAATTTGTGCATAGCATTCTAACACTATTTTATTTATTTTTATTTACTCCAATTTTTTTTTTATTTTTGTTTTATATTTCTAATCCTTATATGTAGGTTTTATAACAACTTAATGTAGTTTAAATCAATTCAATATTTATTAGGAGATATAGGTTAGTTTTATCTTAACTACTCTAAGAACACTGTAATTGCACTGAAAAAATAGAATTAATTTGATAACATCTATTATCACTGATGCTTCAAAGCTTAAAGAAATAAAGTTGGATGATCACTCATAATGTCTTGTATCATATATAGGTCACTGATTTGTCTTCACCACTCACAAATCTTTCCATTCAAGCTTGTGTCCTCCTTTCTTCTATTATTTTCATTACTAACATCACTCTCTCATCATTATTGAAAGCATCATCACCCAAACCAATTATGCTTCTATGTCTTCTTTATAAATTTGCTCTTTTCTTCCTCAAATATTACATATCCTTACAAACTACAATCCTCTTTGTCTTGGGATAAAAAACGAACTAACCCTTTCACTCATCACCCAACATGATACAAGGAAAACGCTTATCAAGTTTACCTCTTTTTGCCTATTCATGTGTTATGCAACCCCAAACTTTTGAAGGTGTTCTCACTACAAAAAAAAAGGGCCTTACCGAAGGCCAAAATCCCTCGGAAACAGCCAAAAGCCGTCGGAAAAAGACATTTACAGACGGCCTACCGACGGCCATCGAGCCGTCGGTAAATCTCTTGTCGCTAACAATTACCGACGGCTTTTGGCCTTCGGTAATTACCGAGGGCCAAAAGCCTTCGGTAATTACCGAGGGCCAAAAGCCTTCGGTAATTACCGAGGGCCAAAAGCCTTCGGTAATTACCGAAGGGCAAAAGCCTTCGGTAACGACCAAAGGACAGAGGCAAACTAAGAAAATCATCCAGGTAAATCAAAACACACACCCTTGAAACATTATATTTTTTAAAAGACAAGAAAAAATATATCAGAGAAGGAAAATGCATAAATTTAAACACTTCTTTATAAAATAAAAATTAAAGAATGAGATTCAGAGGCAAAACAGAAGTACAACTAACTAAGGTCTAAAACAAAGGGTGCCTTATGTGGCAGCAATCTCAAAACTAAACATCTTCATAAAAATGTAAGAAGAAAATGCCCTAATGCCCTCAGCTGCTTGGATTGGTCTATTTGATCTAAAGCTACAACCTCTTCCACGATATCCACCCCTACCACAGCCACGCCCTGCAACAAAATTTAATTACAATTGTTAAATAAAATTAAATGCAGCTTATTAGTTAACTTAATATCAGTCACAATAACAAAAATTATTGTTACATAGAGCATCTCAATAAGCTTAAAAATCAAAAGGTGCTGGGTGAAATATTTCCCCTTCCCTATCAGCAATATTGGCAGCAAAAATATCATCTACTGAGGCGAAATAGAAAACATGTTCAGGGGGAAGGATTCATCCACTTGATCAATTCATACATAACACACAAAGAAAACTAAATTTTACATGATATTTTAATACCACTTCAACATTATTTTAATACACTGTATACCTGCAATCATATACCATAACAGCAGCACCATTAGTTTATAACCAATAATTTAGTCCCTTTCAATAGAAGATATATGATCAATAAAACAGAGTGGCAAAGAGATCAGAGCAATTTAATTATCACATAAGGCATTATTAGTACTTATTGACTATCCTGCAGCAAACAGAAAATGGTTAAAGATGTTATACTTATTTTGAGCTTATTTAAGCTTCCATTTAATCTAAGCATTTTTTTTAAGTTTTGAGAGAGTTTATAAAAATAAGAAAAAGTGAAATAAGTTTATCCCATAATCTAAAATCAACAATAAGAAGTTAAATGATTTTAACTTTCTCTAAAAGATTATTTTAACTAATACGTAAATACATTTTATCGTATAATAATGTTTTTTCATTCTTAATTTTTCCCTATCAATACTTTTGGAAAAAATTATCCAAACATGATCATATTCAATGTCCCCAAACATGATAAATACCTTAATTCATTTTATCATATTTTACATAAGACTTCATTATTCATTAAGCTGTTTACCCCAAACTGTAATTTTTCTTTTATTAATACACCAAATTATTCCATGAATTTACAAGAATCAATGAATCTGATCTCGGAAACAATAAAATGTTATTTTAACCCTTGAGTCTATCTTTTGTCAATTCACCAATAAAAATAATATTTATATAGTTAAAAATTGATGGGTTCTAGTAATTCTGAGACTAATTTTGTGGTTTTCAGAATCTCAAGTGGTATTTAATTGCAAATGCTCACAGGGACAATTTGACACAAAAGTAAACACATCATAATAGCACATGATAAACTAAAAATATAGCTACTAGCAATTCCTCCAAACTTAACGTTATCAGTTCAACCCTCAAACATAGGTGACACAAATAAGTAACTAGCGGACGCAACTAATGGAGGAATCTGATTATTTCTTGTGCATAACGAAAGAGGAAAAACAAAAAGAAAACAGTTAGAAAATGGAAATGAAGAGGAAGCCTAACCTTTAGAGAGAAATTGAGGGCCACAAAAGAAATTGAAGCCTAAGCCTTAAATCTGCGACGCCCACACCGCCCATCAACGCCCCAACCACTAGATCGCGTTGGAAATTCTTCACACCACAATTGAACACCTTATCTTGCCAAAGTTTCAATCTTTTCCCCTCTGAGTCATCTTCCTCTGCGCTCATGCTTCGATTCCTTGCCACCGCCTCTACAACTCACTAACTTTGCTCAAAAGGGAACACACCCATCAATATCATTTGTTTTTTCTTAGAGAAAACCCAATTCGGAGCAATTTATATCACTCTGGAACCAAGCTTATCCCTTTGCCGAAATTGGGTCAATTTTTTGGTAGTGAAAGAGAAAGCAAAGTAAAAATGCGGAAAGATGAAAAAGAGTCGAGGAAGAGGTGTTTGCAGGGAAACTGTTTGGCCTCAGCGTCGAGGAAAATTTGGTCTTTGCACACAGCGGAGAAAACGACGCCGCTGGGGTTGACGAAGGGGAGAGGACAGGGTTTGGCGGAGAGGGGCTTGGAGGAGAGGAGTAAGAGCGCGTCCTGGAAAACGTCAAAGAGGGGTGATTCGGCGTCGTTTTGGGAGAAGGGAGAGTCCATCAGTTCGAGGAAGGAGGTATGGCAGTGGGGACAAAGGAGAGGCGAGGGAAGGAGCGTGAGGGACACACTCATATCGCATTCGTGGCACCAGTAGGTCTTTGCTTCTGGCTCCCCCGTCGTCGCCATCGGAAGTATTTCCCTCTGTGAATGATTATGAACTTAAAAGGGAGGCACCCTCCGCGATTGCACGAACCCGCTCAACCACCGGAAATGCTCGCGCTCTTCATAACACCGCTATGCCAACAGAAGATGGAAGGGACCGATGATGCGCAAACAAAAGGAAACCAAACGAAAGAGGAGAAATTTCGGAGGGAACCAAACGAAGGAGGATAAATTTGGGGGTACCCTCACACGCCCTTAGATTTCAATTTCGGGGGAAGAGAAGGGAGAAATTTGGGGGAAAGGGATCTGCTGAAATTGCAAATGAGCGAGGAAATACCCAAAATTTAGGTTAAGTCATGGTGCACAATACCGAAGGTTCATATCCGCCGGTAAATTACGGCATATCGCAAATTACCGAAGGACACTTGGCCGTCTGTAATTATCCGCCGGTAATAAACGCTTTTCTTGTAGTGTCTATTCAAGGTTTCGCTCTACCTTTACAACAAGTGTTGAACATTAATTCAACAAATAGAATGCCCAATTTATAACTTCATCCCAATAGGATTTAGTTAAATTTTCCTTCTTTGTCCGTCCACAAACACTTCATAGATGTCTCTACTTCATTTTTCACTAGTTTCTTATAAGTCTTGAAAACTAATATGATTTTTCAAAAAGCAAATAGATACAACCCTTATGATTGTGATCATCAAATGAAACACAAGAGATATTTTTCCAATGTGTGTTATAGCCTTTTATTATTAGTTCACAAATATTTGCAAGTATGAATTTAATAAATAATGATAGAATGACACACTTTTACATTTATTTAATACATAATATAAAGATAAAATAATCATAAAAAATAAATTTTTGTATTCTTTTCAAAAAAAGAGTAGAAAATAAAAAAATAATAATCTCAAATCAACATAAAAAATTTATGTATATTAAAATATTATTTTCAATTTTAATATCTTTCTAAGACTCCCTTCATTAGGTGTATCAAGGAGAAGGTTCACGGAAAAGACAATATCAATAAGATCTAAGTACAATCATATAAAGGAGATATCACTCTCTACCCAAAACCTTAAGGCAATGTCTAAATGAGTTAATGGGTCTTTCTTCTTTATATAATGTTCTACTACTTGAATAATGGGTCTTTCATCTTTATATAGTGCTCTACTTTCTCATTTTTCCAACACTTTTATTGAGAAGAATAATAATAAAATTGGTATTCATCTTCATGTGCAATCAATCCTTTCCTTTGATGATAAATACTATATATCCTTTGATTTATGAGAATGGCAATTGAATCAAAATAGTTAACCAATATCTTTGATTTTCTCGATTAATAAGAGTTTATTCTCTCTATTATAACATCAAAAAGCTTTTCATATTGTAATGGTAACAATTCTTATTCTTTATACGGTCTAGGAAAATTTTATTTTGATACACTTAATTTTTTTACTTTTTATTTTCTTTTTTTTTAAATTACAAAAGTTAACTCTTTTAAAACTATTTTATCCTTATTAGGTGTGTCAAATGAAAATCAATGTATGTATACTATATATAAGAACAGTAATATCAAATTTATTTTTTTCTTACTTCCAAAATTATCTAACATCAATACGAAAGTCTTTCGTTATTTCTAATATTTTATTAATTTTACTTTTTTTAACATCTTGAATAATATATTATTATTTAACTTATTGATCAGGCAAATAAAAAAACAAAATAATATTCCGAAAATACTATATATACGCTAAATTTAAATTCTCAAAGAGCCTATATATATATATATATATATATATATATATATATATATATATATATATATATATATATATATATATATATATATATATATATATTAGTAAATTAATTGTTATAAGAAAAAGACGAGATGAAAAACTTTCAGAAAAGATCCTATAATAAAAGAAAGAAGTTTAATTGACATCAATGTCTTACTTGGACGTGAAACCAGAAGTATTTCCTTCCTCTCGTGCGAAATTCCTTGTGTTCTTCAGTGGGTTAAAACAAGAATAAGCATAAGCTATCTTTCATGTCTTACCAATGAAGCAAAGCTTACAGGAGACTTTCTCCCTCACAAACTGTAACCAAACCCCAAAGAATCATTTTTAAATATTCAAAAACAAAAGCAGAAAATCACCCAGAATTTCAAAACATGGAGAAGATGGAACATTTCAGCCATATCCACCCTCTTCTGTTAAAGCAAGAAAAGATAGATAACAACAACCTAGTCCTTTGCTCAGCTTGTGAAAACCCAATTTCAGGTCCTGTCTTCAGCTGCGACAAATGCAACTATATACTTCACAAAACATGCGCAGAAATGGCACGCCATGTCAAACACCCATTTCACCCTCAACACCCCCTTGTTCTCCTTTCCACTTCCCCTTACGAGGGACGTTACATATGTGATTCCTGTAGAGGCCTCTTCCGAAACTTCGTGTACCATTGTTATATCTGCAGCTATGACCTTGACGTCTCATGTGCTTCTCAGTGCAACCCGGATGATGGCCATAAGCACGAGTTCATGTCAGTGACAAATCCACAATCGTTTGTTTGTTATGCTTGTGGCTTGCAAGGAAACGAGGGTCTCGCTTGCCTATGCACCATTTGTCAGATTTGGGTTCATTCTAGCTGTGCTGAATTGCCTCTTGCTGTTAGAATAAAAAGCCATGACCACCCTTTGAAGCTCACTTATGACCTTCATCACATTTATGGTTTCTGGGGTAGCATAACTTGCGGTGTTTGTAATGGAGCAATGAGTGCAGCTTTTGCGGGTTACTTTTGTTCAACGTGCAGATTTCCCGTGCATTTGAAGTGTCTACAAGAAGATTTAAGAGATGAGTGGGAGGCCGCAGCAGAGGATGAGAAATCATCCACGTACTATGAAACTGATGAATCCTTGGATATTGATTTTACTTATAGTTTCTTTGGTCATGAACATTTGTTGAAGTTGAAGGATGAAGAGAGTGATCTGCGATATTCTGGTAAACTCTGTGATGGGTGTAACCAACCCATCATGCCACCTTTATTTTCTTGTGAAGAAGAAAATTGTGGCTTCATTTTGCACCAAAGTTGTGTTGAATTACCAAGAACAACGCTGCACCCATTTCATGCACACCCTCTAACTCTTCTCCCCAAGGCACCAAACTATGATGGCATTTATAGGTGCGATGGATGCAAAAGATTGAGCAATGGTTTTGTGTATCGATGTGATGTGTGTCAATTCGACCTTGATGTATGTTGTGGTTCTCTTCAAGAGAGAATTGAACATGAAAGTCACGTGCATCCCTTGCTCCTCGAGAAGACGACCGTTGCTAGGCAATGCAAAGGTTGTCATCGTTGGTCGAAGCATGTGTTTGTGTGTGAAGTTTGTGAGGATTTTGCCATTGATTGTGGATGTGCTACTCTACCGCGTGGAGCATGGTGTATGTACGACAAGCATCCTCTAAGTCTAAACTATTTTGCTGAAGGTTTGAGGGAATATGAATGTGGTATTTGCAATGAAAAAACTTGTCCGAAGCAATGGTTTTATTACTGCGATGACTGTGATTATGGTGCTCATCCTTATTGTGTTGAAGGCAAGTCTAGGCTTGTGAAGTTCGGAGGCAGTTTCCAATATGATGTTCACTCACACCCTCTTGCTTTGGTTGAAGAAATTGATCAAAACACTAAATGTGAAGCATGTGGTGAATGCTGCAATGGCTGGACACTTGAATGTGGGCAATGCAAAATCTACTTTCACCGTGAAGGACAGTGTTTTTGGAAACAATTTAAGAAGAGCGCCAAGTATTTGGAGTTGTCAGGAATTACGAGACACAGGTATGCAGCAAACGTGTTAACCTCCACGCCCAATATATAACTAACCACAAAGCGAGAGCCTGAAGATAAACCACTGCCTCACTGTCCTCTTAATTAAGAAAACCAATGTTCCTCATGTTATATCTGCAATTAAATTTATTGATTTAATGTTAGTGTCCGCGTTTCTCATATTTATGTTTATGCAAGACATTCCTTGTTCAAATGTAAGACAAGTTGTTTCTCACAAGTAATGTCAGTACATGGACTACTATTGAAAACGTTTGTGCAAGTACTATTTTATCTTGTGTATCTTCTGAGACTTGATGTAGATACTGTGTTTGGTTTGCGGTTACAAACATGCAAATGTCCTTTCAGTGGAAAAGAGATAAATTTTTGTTTTTCATTTACTTTTATTATTCGTCTTAAAGAGGGAACTTTCAATCCCAAATGCTTTTACATATCCAACAATGTACAAGCCCACCAAAAACTTGGGAGAAAAAATATGTGATTTGCATTTGTATTATTGTATATATCAACCAAAGTATACAAAAGTCAATTTAGTTCTCGTGTGGAGATTATATTTAGTTTAAAAAGAATGATTTTAAAAAGTTAAACGAGCTATCATTAAACTGTTATTTTGAATAAGAAAAATTAAAAGAGCTATATTTAATGGGAGCACAACATATACAAATTTGGAAGACATCCTTAATACAACCTTGGGTTACCTTTTACGAAATTTATTTACCAAGCAAAGGATGCGTAATGAATTTGGTCAACCATAGTTCTACCAAGATAAAAAAAAACAATTTCCAAAAAAAAAAGTATTGAGGTAAGGATGTGTTCATATAAAAATAAAAGCAAGTAAAGAATGTTAGGAAACTAAAATACATTCCAAACCAATTAGGTGGTTCGCACTTAAAATAAGAAGGGAGGGGCAGATAAAAAGACTTTCATACGTTTGAAACATTCCTCAAAATTGTCCAAAATATCCACGAAATTTTCATATGCATACATTTTTTTATGTCAGAAGCTTTATTCGTTTAAAGGAGTATATATATATATATATATATATATATATATATATATATATATATATATATATATATATATATATATATATATATATAACTAAAGTCGTTAACTTTGACAGGAAAAACCATGCCTGTTAAAAATCAATAATCGCTTTAAATTAGAAATCACGTTACTATTCTTTCCACCGGTAATAAACAATGAGAATAATGCGTATACAATCCTTAGTAATAAATATTAGCATAAAATTGTAAGGAGAGTCTCACGCATCATCAGTCTGCACCGTAAGGTCCTGTACACCCAAATCATGGCATAGGCCATGCACAAATTCTAGTATTGGCCGATCGTTTGTCCCTTGATTTACCTGTCAGCATGACCCACTAAATAGTCAACATTTACATTAAATCAACTTAATAAAAAGAAAAGAAAACATGGCACACTAACATGACCAAATTTTTAAAATAAAACTCAGGTTGTACAACAGATAAACAGCGATTCACTTGGGTACCGGCTTGAACAAGACTACTACGCGTTAGATGGATGTAAATCTAGACATATACTACTTATTATATTCTAATGGTGTAAAAGTTTCAGTTTTTTGCTACCACTAGTCAAATACCTGTATTGACAAAGGATTAGAGATCAAATAATAAATTACCTTCACTACAAGTGAACCAACCACATGACCTGGTACTAATTCCCAAAAACGAACCTGGGAGACTTCCACTACATCTTCCCGAGCATAAATCTGAACGGAATATACAAAATGTAGAAGTGACACATTGATGTATCAAATTAAAAACGCAAAACTTAAATAACAGACTAAAGCAAGCAAAGTGTATCTATCACCACAGCCCCAAGATTCGATCTGGGATAGAAAGTTAAAAAAACCAGTTCCCAAAAAATAAATAGAAACTTAAATATCATTTAACAAGTGGAGCAAAACACAATTTGCTCAAGAAAAAGTAACAACCTGTCTCAAGCATTTATTCAAAGCAGTAGTTGGGATGCTAGGAGGCGCCATTTGGAGCAAGATACCACCAGTTGCCCTAAAGAGAGGCAGAACAAGAATAAAAACAGCAACAGAAACAAGTCCTAAACACAAGACTTCTGCATTCTGAACCCTATAATGAAGGAAACAGAAATAAGTCAAATTACAATATCTAAAGTAATGATGGTAGGAAGCTGTCAATTTTTTATTTTCAAGTTTTCATTATATCACTCTAGATTATTAGAAAATGAAATTATATTTACCTGATTGACAATAACCAGGATGCCAATATCAGACCTGCACTGAGAAACCATTGAAGTATGTAAGCTCAATATTATTTGTACATGGTTAAGAAAATGCGCTAGCATTCATGGGGTGTTACTATCATACACATGGCAAACAACATAAATCAAAGAATATCTACCTGCGAATGGAATCTGCAAGAACATGCAGGAAAACAGAGTGGTGATTCATATCTTCTGCATTTCTGTAAGCTGCAAAACATATTCCAGAAGAAACATTTAATGATTAATTATTATAGGTCAAGGCTCAAAAGTAGGAAAAGGTTAGATCAAGTCAATTTAAGAAGATCTAATAAATACCAACCAAGATTAATCCGAGCATAGTTTCTGAAGAACCATACACCAACGAGATTCACAAATAAATTGGTCACTGCAGAAACAATCAAGTAATGCCTACAAGAAGAACGTAGTCGGCATAAATAAAAATTAGAAGGAAAAAAAATAAAAAAAAACAACTGTTAAAATGAAAAAGGTCACAAACAAACAATCCCTTCTCATTCTAAAAGGAACACAATCAAAAAATGTGATGAAGGCAGCAGCAAAATCTAGAATACATATTTTTGAAGATGACGTCTAAAAGTCAATTGTAATTTTTAGCCATTTACAATAGGCATCCTTAAGAAACGTATTAATTTCGTTTCCTTTCATGGGCCTTTTTTTGGTGGATATTTCCAAAATTTATGTTGTTATTTAAATTCTATTTATGTTTATTAGAACAGAGTTACTTATTTTATCCTACTATTTTGATAAAGTTTGACTACTTCAGCAAAAGTGACGTGATAAGGAAGCAATTCATTGCTTTCTCTTGGGTACAATGAAAAAGAACCTTCACGCCTATGATCAACTCAACTGGTATTAGATGAAAAAGAGAAACACATATGAATGCAAGAGGCTAGAGATACCCCAAGAATCTAGATAACCCAGAGTCTCTCCTCAACTAACTTCTTGTTCAGTTTGCTGCCTAACTACTCAGAGCTGTGCTGTTTTACTAATAGGATCCCATTCCATCTAGCTATTTCTCCCCCTCAAACTTACTATTTAAACCTATTAATACCCTTTTTATTACTAGTGCCTATCAGTCTAGGTTAAACAAATATTTGATCCCTTTCAGAGGAAGCATAAAACCTCCACCTGGTCAACTTCTTAACTATTCCAACAAATCCTAAATCCTAATATCAACGGACAGATACTGTTTACAACCCCATCAAAGCCATCGATAGACACTTTAGCCCATGTAATAAGCAAAAGCTCATTACAATCCCTATGTTATAACCTTGGGTTTCTCAACAAACCCTGATTTTGCTCTCTTAAATCCTGCACTTAGTGCTTTTCTTCATCACAATATGGATAGAACATACCAATTATGACACCAATAGCAATCCTTTGTTAGCATCAAATGGAACCCAGCTCAACCACAAAATTTTCATTTCTAACTTTGAAAACCATTCAGTCAATCTTTCTGCTGCTGGATATGTACTATACTTAATCGTAAGAAATAAAACACTGAAACTGTACAAACTTACTTGTGCTCTGATTCATCTTGTATGAAGGCATGAAGGGCCTCAACCGCTAGGGAGAATGACATAAACAAAAGAAACAGCTGTCTACACAAGCAGCAGAAGAAGAAAATTCAATATGTTAGCGCATATGATGTAAATGTACTGAATAGAAGAGAAAAAATGAAATATGTCTGCAACAGTTAATTTAAAACAGTCACACAAATTTGTTTGCCCCTTATACAAGTGATCATTTAAATACTGAACTCAACAATGCAAAATCCAACCAGAATGTCATGTATTATCCACTCTATGCATTTGCTTAGGGTCTGTTTGAATAAACATTTCTATAAGCACTCATAAAAGAAGAAAACAATAAAGAAATGATATAAATTTTTGCACAAGTAAAATTAACTTATAGACAAATTAAATTAGCTTTTGAAAAAGTTAATACGAGAGAGTTTCAACAAATTAGCCTATACATAAGCTAATTTTAGCTAATTGAAAAGTTTATTTAATTTTCTTCTTGAAGTGTTAACGGAGAAGTTGATCCAAACACATCCTTAGTCAAAAAGATAGCTTTCAGCAACTCAATTCAGTTAAACGTTCCAATCTAAAAATGTATTTTACCATTTATTGTGCAATAGCATTCAGCATTTTGCAAGATTTTGAGAAAAATACCAATTTCCACAGATACAAAAAATTTGTTCTGTTTTTACATTAGGGACAAAAATTACATGCTACCACCTTATCAAAAACCAGAAAGGAACCAAACCTGATTAGAGATCAGCACCATAATCTCCCCAACTTACTTTTACATGGTTACTAATTTTATTATAGAAGCATCATTTTAGTAACAACAACAACCAATCAATTCACTAGATAGACAGTAACAACAGCTGCAGTGAATGAAATAAGGAATACTTACGGCATTTGTAAATGCAGACAAGACTTCTAGCCTTTTATACCTGAAATTAAATCATATTAGTTCAAAAATTATAGACAGGGTTGAAATGCTTAATAAAAAGGTAATAGTAGTTCAAAATAATACCTATAGTATTATCACACAAGGAACAATAATTAGACATGTTTGCATGTGTATAATGTATGTATGTGTGCATGTTGAACATCATTATAATTGCTTAAATTGACAAACAAGATTTATGTAAGTGCTGATTGGAGAACAGGGATAGGCCACAAGATCAAGTTGAGAATGCATGGAAGGATTATTTTTAAGTAGAGAAGGGGAAAGTAAAAATTTGCAGTAAAAAGAAAATGTAAGTGCAAAATGGATGGTTTGTTTGTTTGTTTAAAGGAGAAATAATAATTGGGCAACTAAGGGAAAGTGAGAGACATTGAGCTGAAACTGTATTTGAGACAGCACAGATACTTCATTTATATTGAGAAAAAGAAATTAATACAATAAATAGAGGAGATTTGATATCCTCTAATATTAAAGATATGATAGGAGAATAAATAAAAATATTCCTAATTATATATATAATCTAGATATTTCTAATTATATACATGTACTCCTTATTGCAATGGTTATAACAGAAACTTACACAATAGGTTTCTGACTTTCCAAGTTCTAAAGAAACATGTCTACTCATTAATGTTGTGTCAAAGTCTTGTCTGACCATGTTGGAACAGCTAAAAATACACTTTTAAAATTCAACACTTCAATGGGGTGCCTGACACATGTCATGCATGTGTCACTGTTGTGTCACACACGTGTCATATGTGTGTCGGAGTCAAACATGTATCCAACACAGAGATACACCATTCAAGAGTCATGTCCATGCTTCATAGTCTATGATTAAGTAATTGTTGGGGCACATTCATATTCTTGAACCTTGAATACAAAATATAAACGATGACACAGACGAATGGAAAAATGTTATCTTTTAGTAAATAAGATGCATGCAGATAGATATGGACACATGAATATGTGTATTAGATTCAAGCTAAGTGCAAGTATAACAATAGTGAACCAACTAAGTCACACATACTTCCTACAGTTGCCAGTTTACCTACATCCTCATTCAATAAATTCATCTTGTTCCTGTTTCAGAAAAATTCATAACTCAATCCCTTAATCTTTCATGGGAATTGAGAACTAGCTCTCCGGACAAGAACTCAAGAGAAACATAGAAGCCAAAGGTAGATTCTTCAGCTCTCAAAACTAAGGAACATCAGGTAGTAAAGAACTAACAAGTTCCCTTTAGCACATGGGAGAAAACAATCATGTTTTGTATAGAATGTAGTCAATGTACAATTTTGCCATATATATTCACTCATCCCTTACGAATTCTGCAATTTCACAAATGGCACAACTGTACATGAAAATTTCCAATACTAGTAATCATAATAGTAACAAAAGCAATTATAGGGGAAAAGAGGCAATTATAGGGTATTTCCAGAAGAACTGTTTAAACGACCACTTTAGGAATCAAAATTCAGTTATACAATAAACTGCGTCACGTAATTAAGTACAAAAAACTGATGGAGCACTGTTGACAAGTACATGACAATAAATGAACAAATCTCACCCATAAGTATACTCTCGATCGGCTTTCTTCCTAGACATAGCCATAACAAATAACGAAAATGTAAGAAGACCACATCCAAAAGTCAAGTGAACCGCATCAGACACTAAACCTGAAAAGGCAAACGGGGTAGATCAAAACGTCAGCAGAGATTCTATTCAAATTCAGTTGACATTAATCGTTACACCAAAACCAGAGAACGGCTTTGAAAAGTAAAATTAATTTCCATGCATCACGTGTACAAACTCGCGAAATCACGAATATAAGTAATAAAAAGTAACGAGGATATGAATTTGAAAATTTAATGAAAAATCAACGCTGATTGAATCTGACCTATGCGGCCTGTGAAGAGGCCAATGAGCAATTCGGTAGTGGAGTACGCGACATTGAGCGAGATCATCAGGAAGAGCCTCTTCATAAACCTGTTTCCAGACCTAACGTTGCGGAAGACGGAGAAAACAAATGAGGAGAAGGACGATTTATGGAGCGAGGCGGAGCGCTTATCGTCACTCGCGGACCAGTAGAGGTGGTGGTGTAGGCCGTGTGCGGGAATGTCTATCGGCGTGTGAGGTTGTTGGAAGGAAGATTGGCGCGAAAAGGCGAATCGGCGATCGGTGGCGCCACCGAAGCCGAAATCGCCGTTGATGGAAGTGAGAGACTCTCTGGCTTCCTCCATCTAGGAAACCGGAAAAGATCGACGGGGGAGAAAGAAAGCAATGGAATTTGATTGCGGCTTTGAGGTTTAGGTTTGAAGAAGGATTGTAAAATAGCTGCGAACCAAAAACAACCAGATTTTGTTCTTTCACTCAAATTGAAACTTCCCCTTTTCCAGAGAGTGCCGCGATTGAAGTCAAAGTAAACTCCCTACTTTTATTTAATATTATGGAAAAACATAGTTATCTACCTAACATAAATAAATGTTATTTATTTACTTCGAGAATTCAACTAAGGTGCCCTGTCACATATTCTAAGATCAGATACAACAACTTAAGTAGTAAAGTAACTTTATATAAAAAAAAATAGTGTAATTAAGTTTTATAAAAAAGCTATTTTATTAAGTATTCAAAATTTTCAAATTAAATATTCATTGTTTGATTTTTTTTTTTCATTATTTAGAGTGGTACATAGGAATTACTTATTTATTTACACATAAAAAATATATTAACAGTTGAGTTATATTTCAATTTTTTTTTATAAATTTAAGTATTTTTAGTTGAATTTATGTTAATATATAAAATTTGATATGGTTCATTAAAATAACTGTCTCAATATGATTCGTTTGTTGTTTTTTAATATTTAATTTATAAAATGAAACAATATAAGTTATTAAGATAGTTAGGATTTTAAAATTTCAATTTTATTTTTATTATTCAAGTTTGTTGTGTTATGTTCGAAATTTCAAAATTAAATAATCCTAATTAATAATAAAAGTTTAATTAAAAAATATAAACATTGTAAACATTAAATAAAATAAATTTTTAAAAAAATCAATTAAAAATATTCAAAATTTATAAAATACTTAAAACATAATTAAATATTTTTATATATAAAAATATGTATAGAATAATAATGTAAGGTTTGATGCCTGTTTTGGTTTGAGCATGAATGGTTGGTGTATTTTTTTGTCTAATGTGGTTTTTCATGGCAATGATGCAATTAGGGTTTTTGAGTTAGTGATTTGGTTTCCTTTGGCAACGCAAAAGTGGATTTCGCGATCAAGGTTTTCTGGTTCACGATTTATGACTTATGTTTGCAGGTGGTAATGTGAAGGTTTCGTGATTTATAGTGTTTTTATGATTGATTATGATGATGATTCACGAGTTAGATTTTTCGATTGTGAGAATTTTGATTGTAAAATGGATCAAACTCTTATTTTGACTTATTATACCATTGACACACAAAATGTGACAAGTAGGTTGTCCTATTGTATAAAAAAGGATTCAAAATCTCAACTCACTCGTCAAACTTCAACTTAGTGGATTGGCAAGTCAATCCGTCAACTTTTCTTTTTAAATATGAATATCTTCTAAGCTTTTAATTACTTAATTGGTGGCTCTAATCAAATAAATTAAAATAATCTTATATTTACATGTTAAATTATTTTACTATAACTAATAATTAAAATTTAATTTATCCATAAAGTAACATAAAATAGAATTTATTTTTAATTTCCAAATAAAAAATAGACCCGTCTATCCCACTCTTGACATATCAATTTGGTAGGTTAAGTGAGACCAGACAAAGCAAACTGGCAAATTGAAAACTTCAATCAATCCACAAATTTTAATGGATTAGTGGGTCAACGTGATCCATAATCCACTTGTCACCCTTTCTTTGTGTATTGTTTGAATTAGGTTTAATGTCTCTGTAGGTCCTTATTTTAGTCCGGAATTTCAATTAAGTCTCCTGTTTTTTTGGCGTCTCAATTGGATCCTTGTTTTTGTAAAATTGGAGCAATTAGAGGCCTGCCGTCAAATTCAACTAACGGCAGTTTAATTGTGCGTTACGTGGCATGGGCAGTGAACATTATACGTTACGTGGCATGGACAGTGTTTTCAGTGATAACACGTGGAATTAAAAAAGAATTTTGTATTAAAAAATATGAAAGCACATATGTTAAATGAGCTTTTGGGAAAGTGCACAGGGGGAACTTATTACGATTCCCACTTCAATCATCCGTGTTCCCCTTCTCCTTCTCATACACCACCAGAATAGAACATGAATAGAAATGATAGAGTCTGAACCTCAAACCACACCTTCAGCTCCACCAACCGCTCCAAGACGACGTCAAAAACCTTCGCCGCAAAGTCGCAATCGGGTCGGAACACGAATCGTTAGAGTTGGAGGAGGAGACGAATTTGCGGAGGACCAGGGCGACACCCTCGGCGAAGAGAGTCTGGAGGAAGGTTCTAGAAGGTTCCCAATAGGAGAGGGAGTCCTTGAAGCCGGTGAGTCGGAAGCCGAGGGGGATGGTTGAGGTGGTTTTGTCTTTGCTGAGGCATTTGGCGATGTAGTCTTCAAAGTGACCGAGGTGCCAGGTTCGGGAGCCGATTTTGACGTCCATGACGGAGGGTTTGGTGTAGGGGGCGATGAGGTCCTAGAGGAGAAGGTGGGTGTGGGGGCCGGAGCCGTCGGAGGCGGGGACGACGATGGTGCCGTGGAATGCCAGGAAGAAGGGGCGGATGGAGGGTGGGACGGCGAGGGAGGTGTAGAAGGAGAGCTCGGCGAAGCCCCTGTCGTGTTCCTACAGTGGCGTGTAGAACTTTCCAGAATCGTCCATCAGCGGACCCAGAACGTCGTGTTTTGCCATGTGACCCGCCACCTGGTGCTCCCACACCTTCAGCATTTTCACAATTCCGAAACGGAGAAGAGAGGTATGAGGAAGAAAACACCCACCACAATACAACAAATCAACAAAACCAATTATGCTGTCTGGGGAAGTAGAAAAAGGTTGGAGGAGGAGAAGTAGAAACATTGATCAGTTCGGTCTGCTTGGGGAAGAAACAAAATTGGATTGATGTGTGGAGGGGTTCGTGTTTAAATGCAGCAAGATGTGAGAGAAGTACTGGGAATAGGTTTGGCTTTCGGAGAGAAAAAGAAATTTAATTAGAAAGAAGGAGAGTTGGAGAGAGGTGCAGGGCCGTAAGTGTACTAGAATGCTAAAATTCTTTGTTGAGAAGAGAAATAGGAAATGATTATCTAGTATTGGGTGGGCCCCGTGTATAAGATAAAGTAATTTAGGTTTTAAAAGGGTAGGGTACTAGGTTGCAGTAGAAAAAGGTTGGAATAATAATATTTCATAGCTTTCATATTTTTTAATACAAAATTTCTTTTTAATTCCACGTGTGATTAGCAAAAACACTCCTAGTGCCACGTAATGCACAATTAAACGGCCGTTTGTTGAATTTGACAGCAGGTCTATAATTGCTACAATTTTACAAAAACAAGGATCCAATTGAGACGCCAAAAAGAAAAGGGACTTAATTGAGATTCCGGACTAAAATAAGGACCTACAGAGACATTAAATCTTTGAATTACTATCACCATCTTAGATATAATTTTAAATAATGTTAACTTGATGTTAGAAAATATAATTTGTCGCTTTGTAATGATACTTTTCACAATCAAAGTTGTTAAAATTACTATCTTGGTAGAAAGTGTTTCTACTTTTTTTTATATTAACAAGATAGGAATATTGATTTGTTTTTCATTGAATAGATGATATGAAATTATTGCCTCTCCATTGATTAAAATTAACATGTTCTCTTTCTCTAAAATTACCATGACCACTTCTTCTAAAGTTACTTCTTCCTCTATTACTGAAATTATTACCTCTGCATTCAACACTTTAACTAGACTTTGTTGTGTTGTTAAAATTGACTTGACTCTTCAACTATTTCTCTAATATTTTTCTTACGTGAATTTCAATGTTTCCATGTAATTTGCTACTAACAGTGTTTATGTTGTGGAAAAGTACCAAAAAAATTTCTCTTCACCTTGTTGCCAGAAATTTCTTCTCCATAACATTCTCATTTTATTGAGGTCGATAGTAAAAGTAAAATACTCAACAATTTATGAATTGAACATCTCACCTTCGTCATAATATCTTTCATAATATTGTGTCATGGGCCCAGAGGAGAATATTCCTCTTCAGGCAGAAAATGATAAGTTAGTTATTGAGGAAGGACACGTGGCAGCCTCTCCAGAAAATGCTTTGCTCAGGAGGAGCACACGCACTAAGATGACCAACACTAGGCTGAGAGATTTCGTGCAAGGAAAGTAGGCTGGCAGTATAATAACAACTTTTGCCCTTTAGTGAGGGGTGTGTAGAATGATGAATTGTCTCTTTCTCTTCTCATCTGTATTTTTCTGATTTCTCTCTCTCACCTCATATTCTCTAATTCTGTACTCATCCTTTACTATTGGTACCTATTTGTTGATAGAAGAATACAATCACTGCCATTCCTCGCCTTTTCCTTTATTCTGATTTCTTTTCCATTTTAGTACTGTTACATTGGTGCTTTCATTCTGCTACATCAACTTTTCTGCAAATGGCTGAGAATACTCGCATGAAAGAGGTGACCTCAGATATTCGTGATTTGAAGAAAGTTGTCGAGCTGTTAGAGCAACGTGACAATGACTTTGTTGCCTTATTAGACACTCGAGATCAACAAACTGTTAACCGTTTGGATGGAATTGAAGCTGCTTTGGAGAACCTAAGACTTACTCTGGTTCATCACGGACCTCATCCTCCACCTCCTTTTAGCACGGTAAGCACAAACATCTTAGATCCACCTCCTGGGCCCAAACCTCCATACCATGTGAGAAATGTTAAGGTTGATTTTCCACGCTTTGATGGTGAAAATGTTTTGCAATGGCTGTTTAAAGCAGAACAATTCTTTGAATTTTATGGGACACCTGATGAACATCGATTATCTATTGCTGCCCTACATTTTGAAAAGGATGTGATCCCTTGGTTCCAGATGATTACTAGAACTCAACCTTTTCAAAATTGGAAACAATTTGTAAAAGCCTTGGAATTAGAGTTTGGTCCTTCACCTTATGATTGTCCTAGATCTACACTCTTTAAGCTTTCTCAATCAAATTCTGTTAGTAATTACTATACTGAATTTATGTCTTTAGCTAATAGAGTTTATGGCCTTAGTCTTGATGCCCTCCTAGATTGCTTCATTAGTGGCCTTAAACCAGACTTAAAACGAGAAGTTATAGCACAAAACCCACTTTCCATTCTTAAGGCTGTGTCCTTAGCCAAACTCTTTGAAGAAAAATACATTCCCAAACCAAAATCTCAACCACCATATAAACCTTACACACAGACCACCCCATACACATATCCTAAACTACAAAATTCCCAACCCCCTCTCTTGCCTACCCCCACAGTTAAACCATTCGCCCAACCGGCCAATCCTATAAAAAAAATGACACCTACTGAAATGTAGATTCGGCGCGAAAAAGGCCTTTGCTATACTTGTGATGAACGTTTTTCACCAAACCATCGGTGTCCTAACAAGCATTACATGATCCTGCAAGTTGATGAGGAGCAGTGCACCCATGAGGACAATGTGATTCAGACTGATTCTGTAGACAGCTTACCACAGGATGCAACTGATCATCATTTGTCTTTCAATGCTCTAAAAGGCAGTAGTGGAGTTGGTACCATTAAGTTCCTGGGTCGAATTAATGGTTGTCCAGTAAACATTTTATTGGACAGTGGCAGTTCTGATAATTTCTTGCAGCCACGAATTGCTCACTTTCTGAAATTAACAATCGAACCAGCCCCAAATTTCCAAGTGATGGTGGGAAATGGAAATTCAATGTCTACTGAAGGCTTTATTTCTGACCTGCAAGTTGCGGTGCAAGACTACACTCTCCAATTTCCTGTCTATTTGTTACCAGTAGCAGGAGCAGACTTGGTGCTAGGTGCAGTATGGTTGGCAATCTTAGGTCCTCATGTGGCTGATTACAGTGCTCTAGCCTTCAAATTTCTGCTAGATGGTAAGTTTATCACCTTATATGGTGAAAAACAGAACTTGCCTCAGCTAGCCCAGTTTCACCATATCAAAAGGCTCCATCACACTCATGCCATTGCTGAAGTGTTTTCTATACAGCTACAAGAATCTGACAACAAGTCTGAATTCTGTGAGGAAATACCTCAAAATTTGGAACCTGCACTTGTTTTGTTGTTGCATACTTATAAGGAGGTTTTCAACAACCCCTCAGGTCTACCACCTCAACGGTTTCAGGATCATTCCATACCTTTAATAGAAGGCAGTAATCCTGTTAAGGTCAGACCGTATAGGTATGCTCACAGTCAAAAAGCTCAAATTGAAAAGATGGTTGCAGATATGCTCGCTGAAGGCATAATTACACCCAGCACTAGTCCTTTCTCCTCTCCAATCTTATTAGTCAAGAAGAAAGATGGATCATGGAGATTTTGCACTGATTATAGGGCCCTTAATACCATAACAGTTAAGGATAATTTTCCTATGCCAACTGTGGATGAATTACTTGATGAGCTTTTTGGTGCACAATTCTTTTCAAAGTTGGATTTGAGGTCCGGATATCATCAAATTCTTGTGAAGCCA
The DNA here is from genome assembly GCF_029865625.1 of Vigna umbellata. Lineage (NCBI taxonomy): Eukaryota > Viridiplantae > Streptophyta > Magnoliopsida > Fabales > Fabaceae > Vigna > Vigna umbellata. The sequence goes on along the minus strand of NC_142165.1, from coordinate 77,080,939 downwards.
GAGGACAGACACAAGACTGCTTTCAGAACGCATCAAGGCCATTATGAATGGTTGGTGATGCCTTTTGGGCTTACCAATGCCCCTGCCACATTTCAACAACTAATGAATCGGGTGTTTCAGAAATTACTAAGAAAGTGTGTTCTTGTATTCTTTGATGATATCCTCGTGTATAGCCCCAACTGGTCCTCTCATCTCCAACATTTAGAAGCGGTTTTACAGCTTCTACAATCTCATGTTTTGTATGCAAAGTTGTCTAAATGCACTTTTGCTACACAACAAGTAGATTATTTGGGCCATACCGTTTCAGCGAAAGGGGTTTCTATGGACAAAGCAAAGGTGCAGGCTATTTTAAACTGGCCAGAGCCAACAAATCTCAAACAGCTCAGAGGGTTCTTAGGCATCACAGGTTACTATAGACGGTTTATAAAGAATTATGCTGCTCTTGCTGAACCGTTAACAAACCTGCTCAAAAAAGATGCTTTTCATTGGTCTGACATTGCATCAAAGACCTTTCAGAGCTTGAGAGAAGCCATTACCACAGCTCCAGTGCTTGCCTTACCTAATTTTAATCAGCCTTTTATATTAGAAACTGATGCATCAGGGACTGGTATAGGCGTTGTACTCAGCCAAGGCAAACACCCTATTGCTTTTTTCTCAAAAAAGCTACCCCTCGGATGCAAAAGCAATCTGCTTATTTCAGGGAGTTATATGCCATCACAGAGGCATTGGCTAAATTCAGACATTACCTATTGGGCCACCAATTCACAATTAGAACTGATCAACGTAGCTTGCGACATCTAACGGATCAGACAATTCAAACCCCTGAGCAACAACAATGGCTTCACAAATTTCTTGGCTATGATTTCAAAATTGAGTATAAACCTGGGAAAGATAACATTCCTGCGGATGCTTTGTTCAGATATTTTTACATGGCTTGGTCTGAAACTCAGGCCAACGTTTTTGCAAGAGCTCAAACACAACATTGCCACGGATGAGTATTGGAAACAGCAGTTACAGGATTGTGAGCTGGGTAACAATCAGAATCCTCATCTTTCTAGTAAGGATCAACTTCTATTTTGGAAAGGCAGATTGGTAATCCACAGCAGTCTCCCTTGATATCCAAAATCCTAGAAGCATATCATTGCTCTCCCATTGGCGGTCATTCTGGAATTGCAAGGACGATTTCCAGAGTGAAAGCAGAGTTCTATTGGCCCAAAATGAAGGAACAAATACACCGGTTTGTACAACATTGTTCCATCTGTCAACAAGCCAAATATGTTGCTGTGCAACCTGCTGGGCTGTTGCAACCTTTGCCCATCCCTTCTCAGATATGGGAAGATATCAGTATGGATTTTATCACTGGCCTGCCAGTTTCAAAAGGCTTTACTGTGATTCTGGTCATAGTGGACAGGTTATCCAAATATGCCCATTTTCAACCTTTGAAAGCAGATTATACAAGCACTCAAGTCGCTGACCTGTTCTGCAATACAGTGGTTCGACTTCATGGCATGCCTAAGTCCATTGTCTCTGATAGAGATAAGACTTTCACAAGTAAATTTGGCAGCAATTGTTTAAACTACAAGGCACCACATTGGCCATGAGTACAGCTTATCACCCCCAATCAGATGGGCAAACTGAAGCTGTCAACAAAGCCTTGGAGTTGTATCTAAGGTGTTTCACTTCACAATCACCTAAGAATTGGGTCAATTTTTTACCATGGGCTGAGTATTGGTACAATACTTCCTTCCATCATAGCATTGGCATGACTCCTTTAAAGTGGTCTATGGCAGAGACCCTCCTGGCTTATCGAGGTATCAACCGTCACCATCTGATAACCCATCAGTTAAGGATTCCTTACTAGCCAGAGATGCTTTGTTGAACAAGCTTAAGGAGAATTTATTCAGGGGCCAACAGTACATGAAACATCAAGCAGATAAGAAGAGGATTGAGAAACACTTTCAGATTGGTGATAAAGTGTGGGTGAAACTGAAACCGTATCGGCAGCATTCAGTTTAGTTGCGACAGAATTAAAAACTTAGCATGAGATACTTTGGCCCTTTTACTATCCTTGCTAAGATTGGTTCGGTGGCTTACAAGTTACTGCTGTCAGTCAATGCTAAAATACATCCTATCTTTCATGTTTCACAGCTAAAGGAATTCAAGGGAGATGACACTGCAACAACTATTCCTTTTCCATTACTTATTGATGAAGAAGGTATCATGCTGCAACCTCTCTACAAGTCCTCAACAGACGTACGATTCTTAAAGGAGAGCAACTCATTCCTCAGGTCCTGGTTCAGTGGAGTGGACAAGAGGTTTCTGAAGCTACTTGGGAAAATGCAGAGGACATGAGCCACCTATATCCCAATTTCAACCTTGAGGACAAGGTTATTTTCAATGGGGGAAGCATTGTCATGGGCCCAGAGGAGAATATTCCTCTTCAGGCAGAAAATGATAAGTTAGTTATTGAGGAAGGACACGTGGCAGCCTTTCCAGAAAATGCTTTGCTCAGGAAGCACACGCACTAAGATGACCAACACTAGGCTGAGAGATTTCGTGCAAGGAAAGTAGGCTGGCAGTATAATAACAACTTTTGCCCTTTAGTGAGGGGTGTGTAGAATGATGAATTGTCTCTTTCTCTTCTCATCTGTATTTTTCTGATTTCTCTCTCTCACCTCATATTCTCTAATTCTGTACTCATCCTTTACTATTGGTACCTATTTGCTGATAGAAGAATACAATCACTTGTCATTCCTCGCCTTTTCCTTTATTCTGATTTCTTTTCCATTTTAGTATTGTTACATATTGCAACTTAGATTCCTACACTTTCTCTACTCTTTTGTAGATAACTTTTAAGTGTCTCACATTTTTTACAGTTTTGGAATCTACAATTTTACGGAAAATAGAATAGTAATCTTCTTATTGGATTTGTGATAGTGTCAAATTATCCTTATTTTGACTTTCTTTATTAGCTTCTTGGGATAAAACCAAATTAATAAAGCTTCAAATATTGTAAGTCTTAAAATGAGTAGTTATTAACAATTACAAATAATTATGACTAAGTTTTCGATCCAGTTTGAAGCCTAACCATATGATATTATCATTCATTATCGAATCCTACTCTTAGGCTCAAGATTGCTATGTTGTTGCAGGTGACATCAATTTCCCTACGAAGGTGACCAACAAATACTAGATCTAATTCATAAATAATAATAAAAATAATAAGTAATTACGAATATTTATATACTTTAACCCCGAGTCATATTTTTCTCGTACTTTTTATACAATTATATAAAGAAAAAGTATGTTTTTCTTTCTAGAGTTTTATGATGGTTCCATTGTCTGGGTCATGTTACCATACTGCATCGTGCATATTAACCAAAGTGCCGTCTAGAGGGCTTGATTTAGAAAAGGGGTACATTCTCAAAAAGAATTTAATTAATCTCGATGAATGTTATGTTTACAATACCAGAGCAGATAGCAAAACAGATGTCATTCTTTCTTCTGCAATGGCAACTGCGTACCAATTTGATATGGTAGGTCCAAAAAGTAGTTGGGATTCGCAGGCAATGATGCACATTGGTGTAACATGTCAACTGGAACGGAAACGGTGGTAGTCTACCTCGTTACAATGTTGAGTTTAAGAAGCTTGTGACAATGGTGAATTCAACAAGTCAACACTCGGAAGTTCTTGCAGAAGACGTGCAATTTCTCACTAGAGATTTTTTTTTCCCTTTTACTTACAATCTTCTGATACACCACTGTGACAAGTGAAATGTTAAGAAAACCATGATCATAGATATTTGACAACTCGGTATGGAAAATAAATAAGAATGATGGAATGAGTGCAGCTGTATCTTCCTACAACTTTCTCTTAATAATCCTCTTAAAATTAAATACACAAAAAAGAATGCTTAATATCTTCCAAAATATAACATATATATGTATGTAATTATGGATCAATGTTACTTTTATTTTAGAATTTTGATGCAATGCTGGGGTGTCTTTACGAGCGGATAATTGAAAATTAAACGCATGTGATGATGATACCTAGTTCATTATGTTCGTCATTTATTTTTCTGACCTCGGATATTATATATGAGGCTCACCTCCTTATCGTTACTCATGACTGCATATGATGATCCAGCGTATAGGCCCGAATATCAGAAGGACTTGTACCCGGCCTAACAACAACCATCAAAATAATATTATACGGCATGAAAGATTTAAGAAGCCAAGCATCAGAAATATTACGAAACACCCGTTGTTTTCATCAGTTTGCGTTTGCACAGAAACATAACTGAAGGTGCAAACTCACAAAGTGTTGCCCTTTCTTGTCCTAATCAAATGTATGCAAAAGCGTAGGCGGCTAATTAAATCAACAATATGAACTTTTTATAAAAAAAAAGTAAAGTATTACTAATGCAATCTCATCGTGATTTATATTCATCTAAGCATAATTTCCAATAAAAACTTCTACTTATTGAATTATTAACCAGTCCTACTAAACAATAGTTAGCAAGATATTTAACTTATCTACATGCATTTTGCTAACAACTATCCCGGGACACACTGGACCTGAATAGCCATTAAACTAGTAACCAAACCAAGCAAACTAAATGAGATGAATGTAATTAAACCAGTTAACAGATTTCTGTCTAAACCCAAAGTACAATTAATTTCACATGTAAAATAGTGTCCTGCCCTCAAAAACCAGACAATACAATAGATTTAGGAAGAACAATCTGGAGTTGGGAAGAAAATACCTTTTGTTAATGGTTCCATAATGGAATTTGAGTTTTCCGGTCTTAATATCCTCAACATACTGTGACCATGAGAAATAATACAAGTTATAGAATGAGTAGGTGACATAATAAAACCTAAAGCCATCAAGTTGAAACGTCTGATTCTGAATCATACCAAACTTAAGGTAACCACCATCGATGAAAAGGATAGAGAATTAAAAGGTATATCGTCAAGTGGAAAAAGTTGGCATGCTGATGATTCTGGACCAGGTGAAAAATGCGGCTTCTTCAGCTTCGCCAAGAATATCAAATAAATCTGCCTCAAACATTCTATAATCATGATCAAAATTCTCTAACTAGTCAAGGAAATAAACAAAAAATAAATAGAATAATAAGCAATTTCTCACTTGGCCAATTAAAGGAATATCCAGTTGGGCAAATGGTGAAATTACTTCCACATCTGCATTTGCTTCCTCCCTTGTTTCTCTTATGGCACCATCCACAGCCGACTCTCCTATTTCCAAATAACCAGCAGGAAGTGTCCTTGTTGAACCAAAATATGAAATTAACATACCTCATTGAGGAAAAGATATGCAGTATTTATAATATAAAAAAACTAGTAGCAACAGCATCACTGTTTTAAAAATGATTTTGGGAACAGGAAAGTAACACGCACATAGACAGAAGCAACCAAAATAGGAAGTATAACATAAAATCCATTCCTACCAAAGGCCATGAGATGGTTGAATATTCCTCTTGCAAAGGAGCACCTTGTTATCATGTTCAACGAGGCAGCCAACTACCTACTTTGCCAACCAAAATCACGTCATGTTTAGAAGAAAATAAATAACCATGTATCAACTAATGAACTGAAAGAAGAGCTATGACATACAAAATAAATCATCAATTTCAATGTTAAAGTTTACCCTCTCTCCTAAGTGATAAAACTACAATAAATACAACAGATCTTAAGTGATAACTTCAGTAAATAAGTGATAACTACTTAAGAGTGTGTGTGTGTGTGTGTGTGTGTGTGTGTGTGTAATACCTAAGTAGTCTTAAGAATATTAGAAATGGCACAAAGTGGTCCCCCAAATATGCAAAGATCCTTCAAATTGGTCCCTAAACTTGACTAAAATACATCAGCTTGGGAACTACAGTGAAAGATATTTAATACTTTGGTTATTACTTAAATAGCTTTAGTAGTTGAGGGACTACTTAAGAGAGAGGGTAATAGTTCAGGGACGAAATTGACGGTTTATTCTACAACGACTGTACAATTCTTTTCCAGTCAAAGGTTAGAGAATCTCAAAAACACAGCAAGGAGATATAATTGTTTTAAAAATTGACAGCACAAAATTAATATAAAAATAATGTAAAAACGTAAATCTTAAATCAAAAGAGAGAATTCGTGTTTTTGAAATTATCACGAGTCATTGTAGACATAAAGAAATATTATCATTTCATCTAAATTATAGGGGAATCATAAACACTAAAAGAAGTGAAAAAAAATTATAAAATGCGGTCAGAGTTTCTGAAGAGTCCAACACAAATACAAATACAATACAGGTACAGCTACCATTTTAAATTAACCATGCTTCCATTCAGACAACATATAAAAACATATGATACTCCTCCAAATCCTTATTTGTTATACATTTTCATTAACTATTTTGTGAAGAGAAAAATACTTAAAGAATGAGAGTTATAACCATACCATTTTGAATCATGTTATATGCAGATACCTTAACCTCCATATACATTTCAGCATCAAATTCATGCATCGCATAGCATTTTGTTTTAATAAAGAGGAAACCTTTATCCTAAAGATGTTTCAACTAACCTGTTTGCTCAGATCAGTGAATAATATAGGAAAACATCAATATCATTCTCTCAAATCTCAATTCATAATGCATCTTAAAACTCAAGCAAAACTCAGAACATTTAATTTAACAAGAAACAACGATTTCCAAGTTATATTTCATATGCACTGTATTCTATACCATGAACCAACCATAAAAATCTCAGTTTAAACTTTAGGTTATCCACACATAATTCTGCTGTTCTCCAGTTACTTACAACTAAAGCCACAAACAACCTCCCCAAGAAAACTTTAATGAACAGGAACAACCATTTTTCCATAAAAGCAAACAATATTACAAAAGAGAGAAAAAAAATCATTTTTAAGCAATGAAGTACTAATCCAAATTTAAATGATACACAAAATACACTGCCCCGATAATTCGGCATATGACAAATAAAAGAATAAGTAAAAACAATTTCCTGTTACAGAAACAAGTGATACACTACCCACGCTACTGTCATGTTGCAAATCTCACATCATAGCTAAGACTACATTTAAAAACAGTATCACGGCAACACCGCAACACTGACTTTGTAAATCAATTCATATACATTAAAAAACAATTTACTTCAAACATACTTGAATACCCGCCATTACTTTCCCAACTAAGGGAATTCTAATCTACTGAACGTATGCACGACATCATTCGGCTGCGCTAAATACATAAATACCAGTTATTACTTCGCAAGCACTAAATCAAATAAACCAGAAGCTAGAGAGATATTTCTAGACAGTCACCATCTTCGGATTCTGATACGCAATCTTCCCACAAACCGTACATATAGCTCTAAACTTTTCTTCCCCTTCAGGAATATCATGCTTCGTAGAACCACCACACCACTGACAGAACTTAATGTGTCGAACATTTCCCTACAGTGGCCCGATTAACACATTTCAGCGAACCGTTAAAATCCACAATTGCAAGATTCTAGCTTTGCATCATCAACAACAATAGACATATATTATATATATATATATATATATATAATATAATGCAGTCACAAAATTAACATTAGAAATGCGCGAAGAGAACTCACGGCAGAAGGAAGCGGTGTCGAGGAAGCGTGAAATGGCGCGAATCGAACCCTGCGAACGATGGTTTTGGTGGGAAGCAGTTTGGAATAAGGGTTAGGGTGTGGAATTGGGGAAAATGATAAGGATGAGAATGCCCGGGGTTTCTGAATCCATCGTTGACTTACCAATCCACATATCTGAATCTGGATTCCCTTCACCATCATTTTTGTTATTCAATTATGAATTGGAACACGCAATTATACGCAACCAAACCTTTTTCGGTGTTCACGTTTCCGTTTTCAAATTCAAAATCACCCAATTTAATGAATAGAATGAACCACTCTCTTCCCCCCTTTTCTTAATCCAAAATCCTCAAACGATAAGACCTAAATCTTCTTACTTCAAAAATAAAGTGTATCTGTTTTTAGTTTTCGAAAAAACATTTTATTATATTAAATAAATGAAAAACATCATTATCCACACAAATTGTTAGATGATTATGATACACTCTATGCATGAAAAACTGGCAGATTCACACGTATACTTCTCATTTACTTACTTTATTTCATTTTCTTCCAATCCCAAGCTACCTATTTGAGATTTTGGGGAAACTATGTGATAAGTTGAAGAAATTAAAAAATGTATTTTATCTTGTCTTGAAAATAGGAATATTATATAATTCTTAAAATAACACCACTAACTCTCGTTAATAACACTTTTCCTTTTAGATTGTTTGTTTTTCAACTTTTTCAATTTACATTTAAACTTATTTAGTCTATAAGTACACCTACTCAACTCAAATGTTGCAAAAAAATGCAACTCCGACAGGAGTTTTCTGGATATTATCAGCTGAGACAATAAATAGTAACTTTGAACAGTAGAGATTCTTAACATAATTAGCTGAGACAATAGATGGTAAAAAATGGTACATTTGACCTATCAAAAAAATGGTACATTTGTAATCGTAAAATAGTATACATGTTATTTGCATGATCATCTAATAAAATTATTTAAAACTACAAAATACAGTGAAAGCAGGATTGCTGTGTTAAATAATATAGCACGGTCAATGATCTGGTTTGATCTGGCTCGAGAATTCCAGAAAAGGATTAGCATAGGCCTGAAGGATCCTCAATCCAAGGCCAGCTTATCACATAAAGATTGATAAGCTGCACTGCAATGCTTGAACTTCTCTTCTGCTATAGCCTATCAAGTATCAATGTACAGAAAAAAAAATTAAAGAATTAGGAAGTTATGCAAACTAATAATAGAGACTCCAGAACATCGAATAGAACAAAAAGGAGGAGGAATATAATCGGTGGTTAGAGCATCGCAGCACCTTGCAAGAGCCTTGATGACGATCTGGATGCCATTTTAGAGCACATGCCCGGTACCTGATGATATAAAAATGTTAAGAATATCGTAGTAAAGAACTATGGCTTCCTAACATTTTAATGAAGACGAAATTACAGAAGAAGCAAAAACTCACGCATTTTTTACATCCTCAAGTTTCAGAGGACCAGAAGCACTCAATCCAAGGGCTAATCTATCCGGAGTTAAATCTAAACCAGAACTATCAGACTCAGATGAAGATTCATAATCATTTTCGCTTTCATGCCTCCAATTCCATGATCTCCCAAAATTAGAGAAGCGTTCAGCCCTCCTCCACTGAGGATTTTCCTCATTGATGAAGGACCAATAGAAGAATCTATTCCCACCAAAGGCAGAACGGAAAATGGTTTCCACATCAAAATCATCTTCACAAAACAAGGATCTCCTGAAAGAAATAAGGTTTGTTACCAACTTACCATTAATACATTCGACTCCAGAGTAGACTTCATAAGTATCTAGCAGCTTCTATGTTTTGTTGAAAATAATAAAAACAACGTAAAAAATTACACTGATTTCATAAAGATTATGATGCAACTTGAAATCAAATCCTATTCATGATATCCACAAGTTTAAATCTCTGAATCCTAAATGAGTAAACAAGAAGTTTCCAGCAATATTATGTAGGATGATCTCCTAGAGATACAACCACCTGTAAAGAGAGGTAGTACTACAAGATACATGTAATATATTCTGTTACAGCACAAGTATTTCAAGCATCCTTACTTCTGTACCGATGATTTGATCCTTGTTTGCCATTCCTGTACCTTCCAGAGCCCCCATCAAAATATTGCTTTTTACGAAACCATGAGGGGTCCTGGCTTGATGGCAGCTCGTCCTGATCAATACCTTGCTTCCAGCTCTAAACGACGCACAAAAAAGTGCAACCATAAGCATCAAAACATCTTAGCACAAACAAAATCACGGAAGAGAAGGGGTTGAGTTTACTTCTTCATTAAGTGGTTAATAAATAATTTTATTTTATTTATTTTATTACATTAAAACTGAACCCATCCCTACCAATCTCAAAAACACCATATACCTTGCAGTATATATTGTGAGGATCATTTTAGCATCAGTGAAAGGGGAAGAAATATAGATCATACAATTGTACATGAACAGTCAAGATTAAAGGCAATTCAAAGGTGCATGGCCACATAAAAACATCACTTCTATGTTCTAATCTTCAATATTCATGAAAAAATCTAATGGACAGTATTTGTTCCTGTCACTCTCACATAAAAAGGCCTTCTAACTTGATATGTGTGTTTGCGTACGTGCTATATGTATGAAAGCTTCCCACTTGAATATCAGCAATAAAATAATGTCATGGCTTCTCCAAATGTTGCACCTCCCAAGTCACGTGATCCCAAAAAACATGTAATAACATGAATGGGTCTAATGTCAATCGTTGGCAGTGACATTGATGCATTTTACAATAAGTTTATTGAGGGAGAGTGGGATAAGTCTAACAGATGGGTCTTGTTAGTGTATATAGTGCAAATATCTTTCTGTTTTGATTTTACATTCTGTTTTGCATTTTGTTAGTTTGTTGCATAGGCTCAGCTCTTTCTATTATACCTATTCTCTCTCTGCTTTCATTGTGTATATAATAGATACTCTTGACTATGTCATAATCAGAGAAGAATATTTTTCACCTCTTCAATTCTCTATTTTATTTCTCTGTACAATTTATTTCTCCTTTACATTGAAGATCATCTTCCATCATGGTAACAGAGCTTCAAACCCCCCTTTTATGGCTAAGGGTCCCGAGACTCTGTCTTCATTCTCTTCCATGGCTACAACAACACCTGTCATCTTCTCGTACTCCATATTGAAGAAATTATCTGACACCAACTTCTTACTTTGGAAAGAGCAAGTGGAATTTGTGATTAAAGCACATCGTCTCCACTGATTTCTTGTTAGTCCTCAAATTCCTTTCCAGTTTCTTTCTCTTTCTGATCGTGATTTAGGGATTGAAAATCCTGAATACACTATTTGGGAAACACAAGATCAAGTGTTGCTTTCATGGTTGCTATCATCTCTCTGCCTCATTCCTAACTCATTATCAGTTGTAAGCATTCCTTTCAAGTTTGGGAAAAAGATCCATACACACTTTATTTCCCAAACCAAAGCTAGGGCTCACCAGCTACACACCTAGTTACATAATATCAAGAAAAGAGATCATTTGATTAATGAGTATCTATTGCGGATCAAACCTCTTGTTGACTCTCTTACTTCGATTGATGAACCTATTTCTGAACATGAACAACTTGATGTTCTTATTTAAGAACATCTGGTTGAGTATGAGTCCTCTCTCTTATTCATAGCAAGCCTGATTTGTCCTCGCTGGATGAAATAGAGTATATTATTGTTTCTCAAGAAGCTCGTATTGAGAAGTTCAAACGAGATGGTGACAGTATTTCTCTCAATCTCACTCATGCAAATCCACAAACAACTATTGCTCCTACTATTTCTCTCAATCTCACTCATGCAAATCCACAAACAACTATTGCTCCTACTATTCAACTAACTCAAATGAGTTCTTAGTCATCGCAAATTTTTCCAATGACTCTTCTCACTGTTGGTAGATATTTTCAACGAGGCAGAAACTCCTGTGGTCGCCGAGGTGGACATTCTGGTGTGGACAAATTTGGTGTCAAGTCTGCAATCAAATTTGGTCATATTGTTGCTCACTGTTATCACTGCTTTGACCTCTTCAATTCTATGTTTTATTTCTCTATACAATTTATTTCTCCTTTACATTGAAGATCACCTTCCATCAGGTCTGATGCCTCAGTTCTTACTCTGATAGTGGTCATCAAGAAAGAATGACCAGCGCTTTCCTACCGGCTGGATGTATTGGCAAGAGGCCATTGATGATGTTAACCTTCGATATGTTATCCTTAAATTGCAGGTCACAAGCTCACAGCGTATTTTGAAGTTGCAATATCTTGTTCCTAACTTGGTATAGGAGATGACAAGCTCACAGTATATTTATGAACCCAAACAGTCAATGCGAGCCCATACGTATCGTCATTGTACACTCTTATTTAACATGTGTCACTAGATTAGACATAGAAATCCATCCTACCAATTCACAATATAGTTTGTCAAGAACCATCTTGCTTAAACAGAACACAAAGATTTAACCTATCCAAACAGATTGTAGCAGTTCCTAAATGCTAAATACGAGGCTGTTCATCACTGACCCTACTTCTTAATAAACAAGTGAAGCATGGAAAAGACATTAAGGAGAAATATATATATATATATATATATATATATATATATATATATATATATATATATATATATATATATTGTAACAATCGGAAAGAAACCAAGCCAAGAAACCACAGAATTACCTAATTCAAGCAACACTATATAATATATTAGTCTATAAATGAATGCTAAAATTACAAGAAACTGCGGATGCCCACACATACAAAAACATGAAAAGGAGAAGAAGCATGGTGAACCTGAAACAGGGTTTCTGCATAATCATTGATACTGTTCATTACTCTATGTTTTGCTTGCATCCGTCTAAACCTTCTGGAGTTATGATTGTTGCCTCTCTGCAATTAAACTGTTCTCAGCCCAACAAAACATATAAACAACACTTTCTACACAACCAAAAGACATTGAACTCTCATTAATTAGTTCAATAAAAATAACATTGTTGGGTCACAAACAGTTCCGAACATACAAAATCAGAAAGAAAAATGAAAAATTGACGCGGTGAGGCCCACTATCAAAAGACACAATGGTTTCCAATGCAATAATTGTTGAATGAAAGGAAAAGTAGTGAAATGACAACATAAAGCATAGGGAATTGAGAGAAACTAACGGTGTCCCAAAAATTGCGCCGTTTACGTTGCAGGGGAGGGGTTGAATGGAAGAGTGCCCTGAGAGAGGAATGAAGATTATTGCTGGTTGAAGCTTTGAAGATGGCGCTGCTCATTTTCTCTGCAATTCGAGTCCTTTGTTTTGCCCCACCTCGGGCTATCGATGGAACTTGTTTAAGACGAAAATTGGAATAATCCTAAATTAGACCTAACCAGAATCAGAATGGTCATCAAAGACCACAAGCTATTTGAAATGGTGATTTATTCATTAGCAAAACATTTGAGCAATTCATCACTTTATTCTTATAGAATACTTTTGACTACTTATTAAATAAATTATTTTTATTACTATTAGAAGGTATTTTCGATTGCATAGAAATAATAATTAATTATTATTTGAACTCGTTATACCTAAATTTGATTTTTTTTGGATGAATTTGTTAAAAATCATTTTAAACTTTTAAAATGTAATTTTTATTATTTATATTTATGTGTAATTTACTTTTCTTATTCAATATTCATGAATGAATTTGTGATAAACATGTTTGTATTAAAAATTCACTTCATAATGGTACAATTACTACCGGTTAACATAAAGGGAAATTTACCTTACTAGTTTTTATTTGGTTTAATGTCTCCGTAGGTCCCTATTTTTGGCGTGAATTTCAAATAGGTCCTTTTTCTTTTCGGCGTCTCAATTGGGTCCTTTTTTGTGTAAAATTGCAGCAATTAGGGGTCTGCCGTCTAATTGAACAAACGGCCGTTTAAATTTGGCCTACGTGTATGATGAGTGTATTCATTATCTGACGTGGCATTTAAAACGAATTTTGTATTAAAAATTTGGAATGCAAGGTTCGTGGGAGGAGGGATGGATGAGTTGCTCGCGGCGTTGGGGTACAAGGTTCGTGCTTCCGACATGGCAGACGTCACACAGAAGCTTGAGCAGTTGGAGATGGTCATGGGGAGTGCCCAGGAAGATGGAATTTCCCACCTTGCTTCCGACACCGTCGTATCCATCTGGACCTGTTCATCGGTTCCCTGAAAGAAGGTTTTGATGCGCTTCGACAACTCGAGGTTGTCGGGGTTCTTCTGGATTATTAACTATGCTTTCACTTTATCCTAAATCAACAGGAAGACATGTTACAAATGATGTTGACAGACAGCAGCCAATTGTCCCAAGATCTTCGTCCAACAGAAGAATAAGTAGCCATATAAGATTGTCGGTTCCGGATCAAGAACTGTTTGAAGCTTCTTTGCTTCTTCGAAGGTTCGCTTTTCAAGATCTTATGTTGGCAACAAGAACTTTTAAGGTTGAGAATTTTCATGACGAGAAAGGGTTTGGAGTTTTGTTGAAGGGTTGGATTAATCCGTATGGAAACTATGCAGCAAGGCCTGGAAAAGGGATTCCCATTGCAGTAAAGGCACTCAACTTAAACGAATGTCAAGATAAATTGGGCAAATGAACACAGAGGGAACTTCAGACAAGTCTAACTCTTCAATCATTCTCCCAAGATCCAGTTTTTCACCAACCCCAGTCCCCACAACCCCAGAATCCATGCCGCCCAAAACCCCATCTTTCATCGCCGTGTCTAGATCTAGAATCTGACCCTCGATCCCATCCCTCTTACAAGTAGGCTGAAACATTGCCATTTTCGAAACCCCTAAGAGAAAAAGAAACCAGCTTTGGAGAAAAACCAGAAAATCAAATCACTAAAATGAGAAAACGAAACACCCTTCAGTGGACATTATAGACGTGAAGTGGGTGAAAGAAGAATAAAACTCTCCCGGGGCGTCTCTCACGAGCAGTTTCCAGTTTCCAAGCAACAAACTTGCTTTATTGCAGAAATCACTCTCTTCTTCCTCTCTACAAATAAAATAAAAAATTCGGCAAACTTTCGAAAGTAAGAGTTTCAGAAACAGGGAGCAGATGAGAGGGCTCTGCACTCTGACGCTAAAATGCGCAGAGGGAGAAACACCGTGCGCACCGCGCCTAGGGTTTCTCGCAAACAGAGGCTTTGCTTTGTCACTACGTAGCGTCACGACCACAAATGCCACGTCAGATAATGAATACACTCATCATACCACGTAGGCCAAATTTAAACGGCCGTTTGTTCAATTAGACGGCAGACACCTAATTGCTGCAATTTTACACAAAAAAGGACCCAATTGAGACGCCGAAAAGAAAAAGGACCTATTTGAGATTCACGCCAAAAATAGAGACCTGCCGAGACATTAAACCTTTTTATTTTTAAAAGATTACGCACATGAATGAATCGAAATTGTATGACGCAATTTCATTAAAATTAATTCTAAACAACTTTAATTTAAATCAAAATATATTAAAATCATGACATTTGTTATCACTTCAGTTCAAATTAAAATACGTATCAATTTTTCACAACTTTAATTTAAAAAAAATACTAAGAGAAATATAATTTCTTCGTTGTATAAAAGTTGTATTAGGTTAATATGTTTAAAATTTTGTTTTGTGACTAGGATTAAGAAAAATATCATATTTGACCAATCTGAAAGTAATATAAAGTAAAATTGAGCTTGATTATATTGAATTGGATAAACCAGTAATATTAGATAAATAAAATTGAGTAAAAAGATAATTGTAGTCAGTTTAGATAATGTGTTATAATTTCATGAGTACTCGAATTTATATTTTAATATTTATAAGATTGTAAATATATTTTAAATTTTAAATTTTATTTTTAATATGATACTATTTTGTTAAATTTTGGTAATAAGTTATATCAAATCATAGTCTATTGCAATAATTATTATTATAATTATATATATCATTTTTTTAAGTTAATAATTCACTATATTTATGTTATTTATTCAAAATTAAAATAATTTTTTTATATAAAAATAATTTAATATAAATATGCAATATGAAAAATATGATTAAATTGTTAAGTGAACAAATTAAATTAATATGATACATCAAATAGTTAAATATATATTTTAAAATATTAAATTTTAGGCTTAAATACTTACTTCTTCCTCATGTTAAGAGGTGAATTTTTGTTTAGTACTCGGTTTTAAAAGTGAAGACATCGGGTCCCTATGTTATGAAAAGTGTATGAATATGGTCATGTTCGTTAAGTTACAGCAACGGCGTTAAGTCCATGTTGATGTGGCCGTACTTTTTATCTTCTCTCTTCTATTATCCAGCTTTCTCTCTCTTGTTCAGATTTTTCTTTGATGATTTGTTGAACTTGTTCTTTCTTTGTGGATCTTATTCGTATACTTTTCATAACACAGGGACCCAATGTCTTCATTTTTAAAACCGGATACTAAACAGAAATTCACCTCTTAACATGGGGACGAAGTAAGCATTTAAGCCTAAATTTTAAGTATATTTGATTGGTCAAGTTGAATCTCAATCCAATTCAATTCGACTCATATTCACTTCTAAGAGTGATGTAATGAAGTCATTTCATACCAACACAATTCATCTATGTATGGCAAAATGGGTCGATTTGGTCACTTCGTCAAGATGAGATAAGGCGAGTTGAAATTTTTAACTCGGTTACTCATTTTGACCTGTCAATATTATAACTTAAATCATAAAATACTTATAAATTCATTTTAGTTGGAGTAATTTAACTTGTAATGATTGTTATTCAATTAAAAGTTTAAAAATAATTATATGAGTAAATATAATTTTAATATATAGAGAGAGAAATAAACACACTACACATTTAAAAAATTTAAAACTATAAAAAAAATGGTGGTAGGCCGATTTGTCCTTTAGTGAGACAAGTTGCACATTTTGACTCATTTTGTTGTGGTGGGTCAGTCAGCCTGACCTATTTTTGGTGGGTCAGCCAAAACGAGGTCAGAATGACCTGTTTTGCCACTCCTATTTATCTTCCATGCGTTGTTGGTTTCTTTCCAAAATAGTCTCATACCTTGAGTAGATATTCTTTCACTCTCTACCCATACATGAGTGTCTCCCCTATTATCCAAAACACATATTCATTAATCTTCGCTCCTCTCTTTATTTTCTTGTATGATGGGTTCTCAACTCTTTTAAATTTTATTGATAATTCTTTAGTTCTTTAAAATTATTTAAGAATTTTTTTGTTATATTTTAGGATAATTGCACAATACACATAAGTCTTTAAGAACAATGATCATCCATATATTGTAAAACTCATTTGATTTGCATTGATTCATTTAAATACAACAATATTTGAGACAATATATGACAATTGCAAGATTAAACAACCACAACAACCTTATTAACGAATATCACCGACGGATAATTGGTCCATAATTACCCAACTCATTTACAACAAAAGTTTTCGTCAATAAATTAAATATCAAAATATGTTGCTAATATCCCTCGATAACTGCATATTGTTGATAGATCATGATCACTCAAATATTTCATTGATAAAGTCAGTATTCCTAATAGTTTTATGTTTATTTGAAAATAAAGTTATTACCATAAAGTAATAAATGGCAAATGTGTTAACCACAACAAACTTCACAAGCTTACCTACTTAAAAAAAATATTACAAACTTCAATACACTAATATTGTTTAGGAAACAAAAATTGTATCTTGGCTCATTTTATTTTCAAACATTTTAATTTAGGTAACAAAATGTAAGAGCCTAGAAAATAAATAATTAGAGTTGATAACTTGCTTTAAATTATGAGACTTTGTTATTTTAATAATAAAAGTTCAAAATATAAGTAGAATTTTGATTAACAAGTATCATTGCCTAAAACAAATATCATTTCTCTAAAACTCATTCTCTAAGAGCTATCTACCATCTCACTTAGTCTTCTAACCACTGGGTTTTCTATTTGAAGATCAAGGAGCGTGTAAGTGATCATTAAGGTGAGGTTTTCAAGTTTACTCGATCAATTCTTGCAAAAGAGTAAGTTAATTTATAATATTTTCTCTAGTTGTACGTTTACCAATGCATGTGAGTTTGACTTTGTCGCATATGTCATGAGTCTTCTATTAGGTTATTTGTTGATCAATTGTTGTAACGACATACCTTGATCATGATAATGTGGTTTGTAGAACATATAGAGTTCTTTGATTTGTGGGAGCAATTTTAGGTTCTATAAAATTGGTTGAGTTTCTAACACATAAGGAAGCTAATTAACTTAATTTTAATTAATAAACAAATTTTAATTGTGGATTGTATGTATATATGATAATTAGTTTGTGTAATTGGAATGACTAACGAAATATGACCTGTTGAGTTTGGTTGGAAGACTTAAATTGTCATTGGTAATGGTATGTCGAATTGGAGACAGACCAAATATTTGAGGCATCAATTGAGATGACACGAGTCATTGAATAATGAATAATTTGATGTTTAGTTCTGTTAAGCATGTGTAGTGTGCTAAACTGGTTTGCTACAAAATTATGGTAAATTGGTATGTTGAGTGTGTTGTTTGAACTTTAATTAACATTGAGTGAACTAATCATTTGAACAATTTAGTAGAATAAGATTCCTTTTAGTTCTCTTTCTATATATATATATAAAAGAGAGAGATTGAATAATTGTAATAACTTTATTCTTTTAAGTTAACTATTATATTTTATTGGATATATAATGTTTCTTATAATAGTATTAAAACTATTAAATGGAATGCTACACAAAATATGTTTGTCTTGTTGTCAAAATGCATCTGGACTTTGATAGGAAATTTTCATATTAACTAAATATATATATATATATATATATATATATATATATATATATATATATATAATATTTGATTTTTTAAATTAGATATAAAGATATAGATGTTATATAAACATCTTTAATTTATTAGACAATTTAAAATCATTATATCAAGGCGTGGTTGTCAATTTTATAACTTATCTTCAATATATATATTAATTATTTTTACTTCTTTATACACTTATTTATCGTTTATTCAAATGTAATTTGATAATTTTACATCATTATAATTTATTTATTTTATATTTGATATTGAAAAAAAGCTTATATCTTTTTAACAATAAATATTTGATAAAATAATGTTTTCTTTAATTTTTTAAAAATAGTTAATTGATATTTGAACCAAAGGACACTACAGGATACAAATATAATATTTTTCAATAAAGATGCAGATAAATTTTTTTATACCCTGTACTATAATATGTATAATATGTGAAGAAAGATGAATTTATATTTAAAATAAGAGTGATAATCAACCTTACACCACTCAACACTATTTTCATCCTTATATGTTAGCATAATAGTTAATTGAGAAGATGAAATAGACATAATTACTAAAAAAAGTAGATTATTAAGGCGAAAAAACTATAATTCTTACCATTAAAAAAACATTAAAATGTTCTAAGGAAAAAAAATATTACTTTACTTGGCAAAAAGAGTATATAAGATGTTTTAAGTAATTGAACTTTTTGAGTTCATTTTATTAATATATAAAATAATTTTTAAAAATACAAAAAGGATAATTCAGTTTGATTTCTTGTACATAGAAATAATTCACACGATTTATTTAGTTTAGGTTAAAATTATAATTATGGTATTCTTCTTAACTTTTATAAGCAGTTTCAATTAGTTTTTTCCATTTCCTTCCTCGGTCTTTAATATTCATAATTAAAAAATTGGCAATTTTTATTCAATTTTTATTCAATTTTTAAATAATCATATTTTGTTTATATTAGTTTTATTTCCATTTTAAATGATTAAATAATTTCCTTGTTGTATTTTAAATAAACATGTCAAATCTTGAATTTAATTTATATAAACTTAAAAAATATAAAATTGAATATTAAAATTTTGGATCTTTTAAAATACAGAGACTAAAATCACTGGATTAAAAAATAAGAAAATTAAAATTATAAACTAAAATTGTATTTTATCCTCTATTTAAAATTTTAAGTAAAATATATTTTTAAGATGTTTTGTTAAATAATTTTTCATGTATAATTTGTTATTATATATATATATTATATATATATATATATATATATATATATATATATATTACATTTTTTCACTAATGATGTTATTTCAGCAATTGTCTGTTTTTTTACTGTATTACACTAGTATTGTTCCTGGAAAAATTGATTAAAAAGGAGTAAAAACATTTTTTGTCACTGCCAAAAAACATATATACTTTAATAATAATAAACATATAAAAAAGGAAATAATAAACATATAAAAAGGAAAGATTAACAAAATTATTTTCATATATACAACAAACTAAACCAAAATTCTTAATCAATGATATAAAATGTAGCTGATATAATTACATATATTTCCATTTTGTTTCTTTCACTTTCACCAACCAATGTAACAAAAGCTCAACCGAATAAAAAAACAGTTTAACTTCTTTTTTTTTTTACTTTTTTCATCGTACACTACTAAAACAAAAACAATTTTCATTACAATTTTTTCAAAAAGAAACAAAAATATTTAATCTAATTCGATTAAATTTCCTATCAAATCAAGAAAAGCATTAGACAACCTAAAAGAGCAGTCAACGGGGGAAGGGGATTGTCCGAAGCGGGAAACCACGTTCTATGTTTGGTTGGTAGTTATCCGCTGCACGTCTTCAAGAACAGCAACGAGAAGAAGCCTCAACCGTGAGATGGGAAAGTGAATCTGAAGCAGTCAACGAAGGATGCAATAGCAGTGAAGAAAAGGAGGAGGGAGCAGAGAGTATAGGTAGAGTAGAGCGCAGGTTAAAAAAGACCCCGACACGATCTATGAACAGTTGCAAACTGAATGCTGAGTTGGCAACGTTGTGGCATGTCGCTTTTGGCACCGTCCCATGCATGATTACTCCCACAACACACCACACTTGATCATCAACGTCTAAAAAGTTAAGAGTGAAAATTACACACACACCAGAACAAGAAAAGCTGCTTCTTCTAGCAACACGCCCTGGTTTACTTTACTTTTCTGGTGGGGTCTTTTCCTTTTTCCCAAATTGCCCCTCTTTTCATCATATCATAATAATATCCAGCTCACACTGTATGATGGTGGCATTATGCAGTTGGCACTAAAGAGCATAGAGCATGATGCATGTTGCTTCTTTCTCACATTCATCATCATCATCGTCAAGTTCTCAACAAGGATGGATTATGGATCCTCAAATAAATGCCACACGTTTGGGCTTCGGATCCCTTCCAAAAGGCTACTTCCATGGGATTTCAAGAATATACCATCGGTTTTAACTGCTTTCAAAATGTAAACAAGGAACATACATGTCGGCTCAACAAACAAATTTAATACTCAAAAACAATGGACCTTTGTTTCATGGTTTTAGTTGTATAAAATCACATTTGTTTGACCCATAATAATAAAAAAACTGACTTTTGTAAAAAGTTATATAATGTGTATTATCAAAGATAATACAATCACAAATCACATTTCATATAACTTTCTATAAAAAAAAATTAATCATATATTCAAAAAATTAAAATATGAATTTAAGACATTGAAAAACATTATATAAAAATAAAAGTTAATAATTTATTATTTTGAAGTTTTAGGTTAAAAATAATGTTAATATTGTGAATTAAATTTATATTTCATTTGTGTTATCTAGCAATATTATAATCGAAAATTTAGTATAAAATATATTTTTCAAAAAAAAAGTTAGAATAAATCTTAGGACATCAAAATCCACAAAGTACAAAAACAAATATGGAAATAATAAGAGATTTTTTAATATGGCAAATGAGAGAAAATTTCTAAGATTCAAGAGTTCAAATATTTGGATAGATTTACACAAAAAGAGTGTAAATTTGTCAATTTGGTCTCTCTCACACATGGTTGATCACAGTCTATATGAGCTGAGTCAGAAAAATTATAAGGCCAAAAAATCTTAATTGAAAAAGCCTATGATGTCAAAATATCTACAAAAGTCTTGACTAGTAGATGACATTCTTTTTAGGAAAAAAAATATTCATTTTGAATACAAGAAAAAATACAATTAATTCTTAATTTTTTACAAATTTAAATGTTTTTAATTTGTTAAGCAATTATATACAAACATTTTAATCAGAATAACATAAACTTTGTACATGGTTTCAATCAAGTATGTTGCTTGCTTGTATAGAAAACTTACACAACAATATAAGACGTTGAAATTATTGACTGGCAAAACATATTTAATTTTTTTTGGCTAAACGTATTGTTAAAATATATAAGATAGTCTTTTAATTTTGTAATGTAAAAAATTTATCTAGATCTGAATCAAAACTAAATAAGACATCTCAATTTGAAAGATTAAAATAAGGAATAATAAGTTTATGATTTTTTTTATAATATATATGTTGCTTTTTTAATGTATGACTTAAATTTATACTTAAATTCTATCAATTATTTATTTTCCTTATATATATATATATATTAATTATAAAAAAAACGTTGGTGTGAATATTATAAAATAATTAATGCAATAATCAGGTTATACTTCATGTTTCTTCAATCAGGTTTAGAACTTTATTACACTATATTACTTATACTGCTTTATCAAATGTTAAGTTTTGTTTTTGGAGAAATTGATAAAATTAATAAATAAATTATAGTCAATAACTATTAAACTATATATTATATATTTTAGGGTTAAATATGTTTTTAGTCCCTAAACTATTGGCCGTTTCTGATTTTCGGTTTCAAAGTAAAAGAGGGAGGAAAACCAGAAACGACCAATAGTTTAGGGACTAAAAACACCCTATATTTTATTTAATAACATAATAATAAGTATGATATAAAAATATTGATTTAAATATAATAAAATTATAATATATTAGACTATTTAATAAAATATATAATTTTATATGTGTACATAAATAATGGTGATTGCATATATGGTTAAGGATCGAAGTTGTTTCGGTGATGACTCTAATAATGGTTACATTCATGATGGTAGAAGGGTCACACGACCACCTGTGCATGTGCATGATAACGTAAGTAATAATCCAACTATTCAAACACTATTCATGCATACAATATGTCATTAACAAATTATGCGACATAATGAAAAATTGACTAAATTGAACATAAATTACGAAATTTGATATGAATATCCAAAACTAAATTCTATATTGAATAAAGTTGATGAAAATAGAGATCAAAGAAGTATTAAGCCTATAATCTATTAACTAACATTTTTTTATTATCATTTCTGTTTAATTGACTATTTAAAAATAAAAAAAATGTAAAATTTAATTTGATAAACTTTTATTTCTTAAACTAATACTTTTTAATATAACATAGGCTCTTATGTAATATTTCCAAAAAAAAATATTTATTATTTTTTAATAATTAAATAATAATGTAAACATTTGTTTTAATTTGTTATATGTTAAAATTAAATTGACATTGTTTAAAAATAAACTAGGATTTGTTATATGTAATTTTTAGCATGTACATTATAATTTTTATCACTTAATATATAATATTCAACGTATAAAAAAGATATTAATTTTGTCTTTAATAAAAAAATGAAATTTAGTATATCACTTTTAATCGATAATAAGGTAACCATATATAACGTTTCTTACAATTTACAAATTAGAACAATTTTTTAATACAAAATATCTACATAAAAATTTAATCTATTTTTGTAAAATTTAAATTTTAAATAATTTTAATTCTTAAAGAGAAAATTAATTTAAATTAGAAATAAGGAAAAAGAGGACTAAAAATGAAAAAAAAAATACAAAAAAAATTAATGTTCTTTAAATGTAACTTACTTTTAATCATTATTAAAGTATGTGTATGGGTCACCCATATTAACAGTTACAATAAAATTTAATAATTTTATCATGTATTAAAATTCGTAATTAATTAATAATTAAAACTAATTTACATTCATTGAATTCGTAAAATGTAACGAGTTTAATATTTTTACGTGTTTAATGTTAATGAATTCAGATTTTAAAGCAGGTTTAAAGTGTCATTATTCAATTAAAAATTACTGAGGTATATCTGAATTTTCATATAATTATTACAAAAGAGTATTAGACTAATTAAATTACTCAGTGATGGGATAGATGAGTGTTTCTCAAAAGTAATATTGATTTATTATTAAATGTTCATTTAGTAGAGGTATTAGGTAAACAAGAGTATTTTTTATGTTATTTTTTCTCTATAATTGGGAATTTAAGCTAATAATTTTTCTTAAAATAATACTGAATCCATTTACAGATTATTTATATGTATTTTTTTTTTATTTACATGGTTTAATACCACAAAAGTTGAATAAACTAAAAAGGATATCACTGAATTTGAAATAAGAAGAGACATAGGAGAAAAGAAAAATGGGAATGAATAATGAAAACAACAAAAGTGAAATAATGAAAATGAATAATAGAGAGATGAGGTTATTGGAGAAGCGAAAGGGGTGTAACTGGAAAGTAAGAAAAAGCGTAAGAGTGCCAGCTATTTCCAACAGCAAATGTGGCCCGTGGATGCGATATTCGAAACGGACGGTCAGGATCCGAGGACGTGCAATTTGCTCTTCATTTGAGGCGAATTTCATTTGACCACACCTTCCTTTTTTAAACCACAGGGCGGGTACCTCAGCCACACACATACACAAATTTCACAAACTTCGAAAAAACACGACACACTCTCATACACACACGTTGTCGCACACACATTCCTTCTTTTCGCAGGTACCGCCACGTTCTCTCTTGCTCTTGCGTTCACCCGATAAGAACAACCATCCGCCGATTAACGCAATTTTTGTGTGTTTTTGCAGCAACAAGCATCCTCACCTTAAACGACAATGGCCGATGCCGAGGATATTCAACCTCTCGTTTGCGATAATGGAACCGGAATGGTCAAGGTATGGTAAATGAGATCATAGTTTGTTTTTTGCTACTTTAACTTATACCGGTTTTTATAGATGGTTTATTGAAATGGAAACCTAACCGATCATCTTTGGTGTGGTCTTATTCGATCATTTTCTTCATAACTAAACTTGAAATCGAGATCGGAACTCAGTTTCGCTTAGATCAACGGAATGCTGTTGAGGATCTGTTAGAAAATTCAATTTTCTTTATTAACCACGTGAATGTTGTTGAAATTTGTCTGATAGGCTGGTTTTGCCGGAGATGATGCTCCGAGGGCGGTGTTCCCTAGCATTGTGGGGCGTCCACGTCACACTGGGGTGATGGTTGGGATGGGACAGAAGGATGCGTATGTTGGGGACGAGGCTCAATCGAAGAGGGGTATTTTGACTCTGAAATACCCTATTGAGCATGGGATTGTGAGTAATTGGGACGACATGGAGAAGATCTGGCATCACACTTTCTACAATGAGCTTCGTGTGGCTCCTGAAGAACACCCTGTGCTTCTTACCGAGGCACCGCTTAATCCTAAGGCTAATCGTGAGAAAATGACTCAGATCATGTTTGAGACCTTCAACACTCCTGCTATGTATGTCGCCATCCAAGCTGTGCTTTCCCTTTATGCTAGTGGCCGTACAACTGGTAACCGATCTTCATCCACCTTTCTTGATTCTTGTTTATTTGGTATAACATGCATGTCCTGGTTGTAAGCTTTGTAGATATGATGTGAAACTGTTGATCTGTCTTTGTCATCTAACTTGGTGTCTTGTAAGTCACCGATCATGTGTTTCTCTCAATTGAAATGGCTTGCATGTGCTCCAAACCTATCTGAACTGGGTCCGTGGGTCTTTGCATGTTAGTTTAAGCTTTGGATTTTTCGGATCATGACATGGTACCAAATTGATCCCTACTTTTTTATTACGCCGCTAAGAAAAGAGATCAGTTACATGAATCACACTATCATTAAACTAAACCGAAGTTGCAAGGATTCCTTGTTGTTCTACTAAAATAAAAATCAATACGAGTTAACCCTTGAAGCCTAAAAGAGTTTCGATTGTTGTATCATGAATGTTTAATGAGATTTGGAAGTCTAGCAGCCACTTAATGACAAGACTTGGTATTGAATGAAGTGAGTTAATGCGGTTTTTCTATGATGTTTGTGTAGGTATTGTTCTGGACTCCGGAGATGGTGTCAGTCACACGGTTCCTATTTACGAAGGCTATGCCCTTCCGCATGCAATCTTGCGTTTGGACCTTGCAGGGCGTGATCTCACTGATGCCCTTATGAAAATCCTGACTGAGCGTGGTTACTCTTTCACCACATCTGCAGAGCGGGAAATTGTGAGGGACATGAAGGAGAAACTGGCCTATATTGCTCTTGATTACGAGCAGGAATTGGAAACTGCCAAGACTAGCTCAGCCGTTGAAAAGAGCTATGAGCTTCCTGATGGGCAGGTGATCACTATTGGTGCTGAGCGATTCCGGTGCCCTGAAGTTCTGTTCCAGCCATCCATGATTGGGATGGAATCTCCTGGCATCCACGAGACAACATATAACTCTATCATGAAGTGTGATGTCGACATTAGGAAGGATCTATATGGTAACATTGTCTTGAGTGGTGGTTCCACAATGTTCCCAGGCATTGCTGATAGGATGAGCAAGGAGATTACAGCATTGGCACCAAGTAGCATGAAAATTAAGGTTGTCGCACCACCAGAGAGGAAATACAGTGTCTGGATTGGAGGCTCCATCTTGGCTTCCCTCAGCACCTTCCAACAGGTAAATTGCATGCATGACCATAATTGCACGGGTGAAGTTGTTGAATTTGGAATGTCAATACAGCAAATAACTTGGGAAATTGTATTTGAATTATAAGTAGGAAGTTTAATAAGATAAGTATTATCAGAAAATGGGAGGAAATATCAAACATGATACTTAGCTAGATCAAGGGGATAAGATTAGTTTAAAGTACATTCTTTTTCGTTGTGCTTGTTTTGTTTGGAAACAGAGTAAGTACCTTCTGAAGCCAACTCAAACCATTGAAACAAGCAAATTTAGTCTACTCCTTTTTTATGTTTTCTCTCCCATGTGCAGATGTGGATTGCGAAGGCTGAGTATGATGAATCTGGACCATCAATCGTACACAGGAAATGCTTCTAAGTTATAATCATGGAGTATGAAAGCTGGACCAGGGAAATTACTATTTATACGAATACTACAAAAATACCATCAAGTGGTTGAGGACTTGCATTTCCTACTCTTTACCATTCCTTTTATCATGTTTTTGTGTTTTCCTTTCTTTGATATGTTGAGATAAGAGCATGAAGGCTGGCAAGATATGTAAGATTCAAATTTTTCCCCGTTTTGTTGTAGTAGAAGAGATGTGCATTGTTACCGATTTGGTTTGGTTGAATCGACAAATTCTTTTTATGAAGTATTCTGATTAAAGCAGTGGTATGGCACTTGCTTGATTTATAATTCTCTGCAACCAAAATGTCGTTGTTGATCTCAGTCTGCCATCTTTTATCAAGACATTTTATGTTTATCTCACGCTTCATCTGTCAATTTGCCAGCTTGGTTTTACTTGTTCCCTATGGATCCATATCAGTTTGTTAGAATTATGCTGGTGTACTATTTAGCGTAAGAAACGACTGGACTTCATTTTTTTCAATCAAAATGAAGTGCAGTCGTTTCTGCTTTATCACAATAGTGTGTCCCAGTTGAACTTCATTTGAGAAAAATTTGGAAACCCTAATTCAAATTATCTCCTTTAGTACGTTAAACAGAAAAAAACAAATAAGTTGAATCCATTTTGTCGTTCTTGTTTTTATTTTAGTTCTGAATATTAACGAAATATCCAGTGAATGCACTCTCAAAGGAGGACGTGTAAGCTTCTACTGATGGTGTGCACTTTAGATCGGGTAGCTTCTTATGGAGAACATGTCCTTTACATTATAAAACTGTTGAGAAAATTGTTTTATTTTTAAAATATAATATAATGTATCTTTTCCGGATAGTTATGTACGTAGAGATGAATATTTACGTTAGTGTCTTTTGAGTATTTCAAAATGGGTATCAAGTTTTACTTTTTTCTTCATTCCACACTCTGTTTTTCGTACTTTATTTTCACTTTAACTTAAAAGTTTGTAAATTTTTTAACTTTATTACTTTAGCCAGCTTTAGTGTGCTTGAAATTTGAAAACTGAGTGGTTATTGCATGCATTCCTGTGATTCTTTGAAATTTCTTTCTATCGGAACCAAAGAATAATCCCCTTTCTTTCTATCCATGACTATTACAAGAAAAAATATTTTCTACACTTCTACTTTACATGGCCATAATTCCATTATGACAGGATTTAATCAACATTTTAATCCATAAAATGTAATTTTCTCATTTGATTCTTCTTTTTTCATGTTTTCAAAGAAGCTATTCATAAAATATATTTCTTCATTAAATTATTCGTTTTGTTTGTATTTTTTCAATTCAAGCCCTCTGAATAGTTCAAAATGAAGAGAAAACTCACATTATATAGAATAAAAGTAGAACTCTTATTAGAAAAGTCCGTAGTGTTTAATAAATCAAGTGAGAAATGAAAAATGAATAGAGATCATTCGCCAAAGGGATCGTTTAAAAACTAAAAGGAGACCAAATTAAAAAGTACAGAATTGATTTAAGCCAAAAGATCTCTTTTTCTTTAGGTTGATATTGCAAGAAATTCTTTTAGCAAAAAGAATTAAAAAGAAAAAAATTCAATAAATGAAACAGTAGTGCATTATTACTTTCATAATTAACCATCACTTGCTTTTTTTAATTATCCCGTTTAAATGTAATGAAACCTAGGGAGTGGAGCATGCTTGATTCCCAAACTGCAAATAACAGTGTTCCTAATTAGAGTTATGCAGCTCCAAACAGAAAACGCCTTCTAAATTCAATTTCAGCTTTAGTTATGACCAGCAAATGAGTTTCAGAAACAGAAAGTACACTTTTAAAGTGAGGCTAAGAGTAGAAGAACCTTGATATGACAACAACAGTATGCTGCAAAACTGTGTCTAAGTGTATTGTTATTGATTCTTGTTTTTGTTTTGAACCAGAATCAACTTTATTTGTTACGGTTGTAGAAAGAATAATCCTTGTATCACGTCAAACCGTGTAGACTTTGAAATTCTGATACTCCAGCTTCGTCTTCGAACGCTCTTAGGGACAACTGTTGCACAGTGAAACGTGAGGGACCGTCGAGGAAGACAACAACCACAGTAATGTCATCATGATAAACCCGTCTGCTCCCTCTCTGCAAGTTCCGAAGCGCTCTATATTCCATATTCGCTCTTTTAGCTGCCGACTGTACAGCAGCCTTAATAAGTCTTCTTGCAATCCCCTGGAGCATAAGAATCAAGTTAGACCATTTTCATTTATACATGTTGATTCAAATGAAGGACAAGTAAAAATAAAACATACTCTTCGAGGATTCAAGTGAACAATCTCAGCTGCTTGCTGATTTGTCAAGTGTTCCCAAAGTCCATCCGATGCAAATATAAGAAATTTGTCATCGGATGTCAAAACTCGTGTATTTAGAGTTGGTTCTGCAGACAGCACAGGTACAGTGAGAGGTGGCTTCATATAAGTTGGATTCTTCAGATACGCATCTCCTATGGTTCTGGATACCTGATAGCAGTTTCAAACGTCACATGAACAAAAACATATGAAACAAAATATAGTGATTGTAACAGAATCTGCTGCATTTGATACAATACAACATTTAGTTTTGCAATTCACAAATCAATATGTACTGAAAACCCGTTGTGAAGGTAAAAGCAAAAGAAAACCTGGATGATGCCTTTAACACGCCATGCTCCACGTTCTAAGACTACAATATCTGGATCATTGGGATGCTTAGCCCTAAGTTCTTGTCTAATTTCCTCCCTGATGCAATTATGTTCTGTTGTCAACTGTTGAGTAGTGATGCTTCTACATGTACTTAAAGTTCCAACAATGGCACGAGAGTCTCCAAGATTGGAGATATATAGGACTCCTTCCCAGATAACACCAACCAGACAACAGGAACCTACAGTTGCCAAATTGTTCTGTAACTCATAACCCCTCTGAACAAGTAACATAAAACCATCCTCTGTCATAGCAAAAGCTTCCCTCAAAGTTTCTTCGTCTATAGTTCCCTGATTCCTAGCAACGTCTGTAATCAGGTTCCACATAAAACTTCCATAATTGCTTAAACCAATGAAGTATCAACACCACACAAAATTTATAATTTACATGTCTCTGTATAAACACCAGTTTACCAATTACTTTTATTATCTTAAGTGCACCCTGTTTCCATATCCCATACACAATTATAAATATACACAAGTATAGCATAATCAGTGCATATACTATCACCAGTGGTTCTTTAGATTTCAAGAAGTAAAAAAAAGAAAGCATCAGAAGGTAAATTGAACTTCATGCAACAGCAAAAACACTCCATGAAAATCAAGAACAATGAAACCAAAACCCTCCCAATATAAGCCAAGAAACACTTCAAATAACAACGTGTAAAATAGTAAATAACAACACACAGCATCCAAAAAAATTTCAAGAACAAAAGCAACAAGACTCACTCATTAAATTGTTGAAGAGACGAGCTTTAATAAAACGGGAACAATCATCACCACCGTGACCATCATAAACCCCAACAAATAACGCATTAGAGCCAATCTCAACTTGGCTATGATCTTCAATTTCCTGATTGGCCTGACATGCAGCAAAGGAAAATTCACCACGAGAATGTCTCCGAATATCTTTACACCATAGAAGCTCATCATCATCATCATCACTGCTCACGATGGCATGAGGCCTAAAAGGCTTTATGCAAGAAGTAACTATACATGAAAGCCACGGAGGCACCGGCATTTTTTCTTAAATCTATAAGTGAAGCAAGAATGGGTGAAGCATGAGAAACAAGAATTAAAGACGAAAGAAAGAAAGAATAAAGAATGCCAAGATCACCTAATTGGACTAACCTCTCTTTGTCAGCTCAGAGAACTTCCAATGAAAACTGAAATTCCAAAGCAAGAATGAAAGAATTGTAAAAGATAGAGTGTTTGTGAAAGAAATGATGGAATTAGAGAAGAAACTACTGTTCTTTTATAGAGAGTAGTTAGTATCTGTTTCCGTGCGTTTTACTGCACTTTTCTTTCTCATAATTGATGAAATAAAGTAAAATATATAGTTATTAAAATAATAACAAAATTGAATTTATACATTTATTACAAACTATAGAATATATTAAAAAATATACATTTAAGTCCAGCAGTTAATATTTTTAAAAAAGTTATATTAATGATGCATAGAATAAATTTTGGAAGATATTACGTTTTTGGAATGTGAGATGTTAAATAATAATATCTTCCTCTATGCCTTATTTAGTTCTTTTCAAGCAAATTAATTTTGCACAAAATTCACATAATGTAGTTTCAGAACCAAAATATAAATATAATTCAAGAAATAATAAAATTAAACCTATTAAAAATTACAGTTATTCATTATTAATAAATAACTTAAAATAAATATTGTAATAAAAAAATTAAATGGTAAAATACAGGTATTTATCAAATGTTTGTATTTATATAACAGTACTGTACAAACAAATAATATATTATAATAAATGAAGTGACTTTTATCTATTCTAAAATTTAACTATATAATTATAAATTAATTATTCTATCATTAACTGAGAAAAATAACTTTATCATTATAAATTTGTTTCATTCTTTTAGGATATAATGATTTTTTTGTTATTTTAAAACCAGTCTACATATATAATAAAAAACTAGTATTAATAATTATTAATAGATATTATAAATATTATATTTATGTCTAATCTTAAATACTTTTTTGGAATATTTTTTCACATTTTTTCTAAGCATTTTCTTACCTCGACTGTTTTTTCAAATATATAATTAAAAACATGAAATATACAAAAACAAATTACTGAAGATTTAACGCAAAGGTTTCAGTAAAAATATTCATCCACAAATTATTATATGAAAAATTATTTTTTCTAAACACTCAAAGTGCGAAATATTATAAATTAAATATTAATATATATGATCATAGTTACAAACTAATTTTAATAAATGTTAATAAATATTATAAATGGTATATTTATATTTGATTAAAAAATTCTCTTATTATTTTCTATTATCATTTTTTATATAGATAATTTCTAATATATAATTAAATTTATAAAGTATGCATTCAAAGGTTTTTTATCTAACAGAACTTTTTAATAGAAAGTCCTCTTAGTGTAATTGCCTACGTCCTCTTGTGAAACTCGTGTGTGTATATATATATATATAACTCGTCTTTCTCAAATAAAACCTTAAATTATTTATAATAATCAATAAAAAATAAAAAATATATAATTCATTTTAAAAATAATAATTTTACAAACTAATTTTAGAATATAATGGTGTTAATGTTAACTTCAATTTATTTTGAAATGAAATTTAAAATATATTAATGGGTTAAAATATATTTTAATTAGTAGATTATTCTTTTAAGTGAGTTAAATATAATCATTTTACTAGATTTTATTAAAATAAGGTGCATGGTAGGTAATATCATTTTTTATAATTTATATTTTAAATTTCACTTTATAATTTCATAAAATTTACTCATATATTCCTAAAATAACACTTAACCATTTATATAAGTAAAAAAATTAGAATTAAAAGTATTGTGATAAAAAGTATATATTTATGTGTTAAATAAATATATTTGTTCATATATATATATAATTCATCCAATATAATTAGTAAAAATTTATAATTTTAATTATATAATAAACTTCAATAAAATAAAGTTAGGCGAAATTTTGACACTAATTTTTTATGAACTGTCATATATACGTATATACTGTGAAAATGCTTATAAAAAATTATTTCAACTAAAACTATTATAGCAATAAAATATTTTAAATGACATATTTTTCTAAACTATAAAAATCTGTATCTCTACTGATTAAATGACAATTTTTTCTAAACTATAAAAAGTAACATTTTTATATGATTTGAAAACATTATTTTTTTCATATTAATTAATTAATAAATATTACAAATGAGATAATAATTTTGTTGATTATATATAAAAATTAATTTTAAAAATTGATAACAAATATTAAAGACAATTTTGTATAATTATTTTTTCACAAAAATTCTCTTTTAGACCATTTTCGTTAAATATATAATTAAAATATAAAACATAGAATGACTATTTTAGTCTTTAGCAAAAAATCCATCTTTTTAATAAAACATTTGAATGAATTAAATATAAATATTTTTCTTACTTTTATTACAAATATTCAGTTCAATTTGTTTTCTTAATTTAAATACTGAAATTATTAAGATTGTCCTTTTGTTTTGAGAAATCATAATAGACACAAATATAATGATATTACATTATTTCTAGTTAAGCATGGATAAACTTAGTTTTAGTATACTGATTTTTGTTGTATTTCTTTTTAAATTAATAATAAATATAATTATATTTTATTATAAACAACAATTATTTGCCACTGGGATTCTCAATAATATAACAGGAAATTGTTAAAAACACGGTTATTTATGAAATCTTTTTTATTTAGTGTGATCCTTATCACTTTTATGTAAATAATAAAATTTTGATGACCCAAAACCATACACACTTTAAAAATGAAATTGTTTTGTAGAACAACCAAAACATATTAATCTTAAATGAAATTATAAGTGTTATTATAAATAAGTATACATGCCAGTTTCACTTTAAATTGTAATTAATTAAGAATAACAACAAAAAGAAAATGATATTCCTTCTTTGAAGATTGTTATTGTTACTCATGGTGTTGATATCTAATAAGATTTGTTTTGCATTTTAAGAGCAATTATTGTGAACTATTAATAACTAAATTCTAAAAGGAAAAACTAAAATAAAAGCTCATTAAATTCCAAATAAAAACAAAGGACTACTTAAAATAAATAAAAGATACAAAAAGTTGAGATTGATCACTATGTATGATGTTAATAAGTGTACTTGAAATATGCACTTGCAATGAAGATTGATGTTCTTACTCTTGATATTCATGCTTATAAGATGTACTTTCATTTTCAGAACTTCAATTATAAAATTAAAATAACTAAAAACTTTGTTTATGTAGAAAATAAATCCTGGAATAACTATTGATATCTTCTTGTGTGAAGTAGTTAATAAAGTGGAAGATAGAAAGACAAAGAAATATAATACATTGAATTTTCAAAGCAAAGATAAATTTTAGTAAAAAGTGTTTCCTTGTTCAACTTTCAAATTTCCTCTCACTATTTCTAGTTTCTTTTATAATTTTGCAGTAGAATGTTCATGTCAAGATAAAGTTAAGTAACAAATTATCTTACTTAATAAAAACAACATCTTTTAAAAATGTTTTCTTTTTATAAAATGATTTTATGATAAAAATAAATTATTTTAAACAAAAAACAATAAAGATAAAGAGTATAGGGAAAGAAAAAGTTAAACATGTAGTTTTATACTGATTTAGATCAAAAGACTCTACGTTTAGCTCTTGATATTTCTAAGAGAGATTAACTAATTACTAAAAATAACCACAACTTACAACAACAAAACAAAGAGTAAAAGTTAGAAAACACATCTCTTGACAACGAAAGAGATTAATAACACTTCCTTTGACACACAAAAGATAAACAATTTTTTCTAGCCACAAGAGATGACGCAATCACTTAGACACATTGAAAGCACTCACTTTTACAAATACTATGTTTTACAAGCTACTATTCTAAAGCATAGAGAGTTTATTTGCAACAACACTAAACTTCTCTGAATGAAAATAAATTGTTCGAAATTTGTGGAGACAAAATATATATAGGTCCAATATTTGAAAATTAGATTAGAAAATCGAAGAGTCATTTCACAACTATCACTAATAATCGATTTATAAGTGGTAATTGATTATTTCAAAAAATATTTTTTTTCAGTGACAATCAATTATCAAGAGTATTAATAGATTATTCCATAGACTTTTTGACAAATCTAACTGAAATAAAACTTTTTCAATGCAAACTTCTCTCTAAATTAAGTCTAGTACACAATAATAAATGACTTATTACAAAAGTTTTAATATGAACAATAACATTAATTGCAATGTGTTGAATTCATCATAAAAATATTTTTGTCTTAAGTTCTTCCGTGATTGCTAGTCATTTTTATTAGAAGATAAATTGTCTATCACAACATCTATCTCAAATAAAAAAAGTCACTGATAAAATTCACCTCATCACCTAATTTAGTTCTCGAAGACTTTAAATTCAAATCAAGTAATCATAAAGTGTAATTGATTTAACTCTTTTAATATATATTTTTAAAATAACAACAATAAAAAAAAGAAAAAGGTAATGTTAATATCTCGATCAAGCATTACACCTTTGGTCAAACTAATTTGAGTTGAACTTCGATACTAACCATCTCAATTCAAATTTCAGGTCGCTCAACCGAGTCAACTTAGTTCAACCTTCAATCCAGACTATCTCAACTTGATTCTTTAGTTCATTTGACTCAAGTTAATCTTCAGTTAGGGTCAACTCATGTCAACTTTCATCTAAGATGACTCAAGTTAACTTCTACCCAGGTTGACTCAGATTGACCTTCGACATGATCGACTTGCCTCGACCTTTGGGTTGACCCGACTTGATTTGATTCTTTGAACTGACCAACTTGAGTTGACTTTTGACCCTAAGTAGACCCAACTTAATGCTTTGACTTGGTCGAATTGAGTCGACCTTTGACCAAAACCAACTTAAGTTAACCTCTTACCTTAATCGACTCAGTTTAACCTTCAGTTTGGGTCGACTTGACTCGATTTTTAGGCCAAATCGACTTAGGCTAACCTTTCACCTAAGTCAACTCAATTCAATCTTTAGCTAGGCCAATTTGACTTGACCTTTGATCGGGTCGACACTGCTCGACCTTCAAATAGGGTCGACTTGACTCGACCTTTTACCTAATTTGGCTCGACTCAATTCTTTGACCTGATTAACTTAGCTTAGCCTTTGGCTTGGGCATGTCGACTTGATCTTTAACCCAAGTCAACTCTTGTCAAGCTTGAATCCGATCTTCCTATTTTATGTACATAGTGTAGCATGAATAAACATGCACATACATTTCATTATAAACTATAATTAACTAAAATGATTATTTCTTTATAAGTAGGGACACTTGAACTTAAACAACTCATAAAAATGTTATAGATACTATAGTCATGAATGAATAAATGAAGATTAACAAATACTTCTCACATGTGAAAGGAAAAAATGTTTTAAAAGATACTTTAATGATGTATTCATAAGAAGACAAGTAAATATAAAGTTTGAGAAAAAAATTTTCAAATACAAGGGAACATTTTATATTTTCTTGTCTCCTTACATATTTAGAATTTGCAATGACGAATTGTTCATGGAGCTTGTGCACCAACACTTCAAAAAATAACACTTAAGTTATTTGGACAACTATGTTACTCTTCATGTTATGAAAGAAATTGGAGTACATGCTCATTTATACATTTTTTAGAAATAAATAAGATTACACTTCAAAGAGTGTATGTTGTTATAACAATTTTTTTCTTTTCTAAATAAACTCTTCAAAAATATAATCAAGACAAAATTAAATTGTGTCATGTTATAGACAAGTTGTTATTAGATAACAAAGAGATTCCTAAGATAGCTAGTTTATCTTTTGATCAACTAAACTTAGAATTATGTTTCTAATTATAATTGATAGTATTAATTAAGTTTAGGGTGTGATCACTAGGAAGGTTTGGTTGTTCTCAAATTGTTCTCTGGTGGTTTATGGTCATCAAGGGAAGCTTCATGTTTCAAAAAGAAAGGTAAGTGGTTATACATCAGTTGATAAGCATGTTGAAAAGTAAAGACAAAAGGTTGTGAGAATCAGAAGAGTTTAATGAGTATAAGTGTAGAAGAGAAGAGTAAGTATTTTGGTGTAAGGATTTTTGGTTAGTGTTCTGAAGCAGCTACTAAAACTTCCACATCAGAGTGGTGGGGTTCATTATTACATTGCTGTCTAAAGCATAACCAATGTTAATAGTTTATAATGGAATAGTTCTTGTTTAGTGTGGGGAGTACAAGAGATAAGTGGTGGACTGATTGGAACAATAGTGTTTTGGACTCAGTGTAACCATAGGGAGAACTACAAGGTTGAAGAATCTCAGAAGGGAAGTTGAAGGCAGGTTGGAACATTCTAGTATAAGTCTTAGCAATCAAGAGTGACTTCGTGCAGGGATGTTTTCTAAGAATAAAAATAGTATTGATGAAACAAAATGTCAAAGTTAACACGAAAGAGAATAATTCTTAGGGTTTTGCAAGATTGTAGAAGCTTTGAAGAAAGTTTCTTAAGGGTAATAGTTTCGAGTTACAGTTATACGAAGAAAGCGTTCTTTTCAGTAAATTGATGAATAAGGAAGTATGAAAATAAACTTGCACAACATATGATAGTGGGCAAGTTCTTATCTGTAAGTAGCGTGTGTGAACAATTTTTTTAACCATGAATTGTTGTTTTGTGAGCAATGAGCTTCTTTAGAAAAGGTAGTTATGTTGTTATCTGAGTTGATTTGAAAGTGTGTGGTGATCTTCAAAAGTCAGAAGTGAGATTATGTATGAAGGAAGTAGGTAAGAGTCAAAGAAGGCAAAGTCAGTCTACGATTTCAAGCTATAGCGTCAATCTTGAAGTGAGAGAATATTAATAGAAGTTAAACAGAGAAAGTGGGTCAATGAGACGAAGAAGAGGAACTGTGTTTTTGGTTTTGAGTGGTAATGTCAATCTTGAAGTAATAAAGGGTTAACAAATGGTGATACAAATGGGAAATTCAAGTTCTTGGTTTTGTAAGAATTGAGTAAGAGTTAATAAAAGGGTATGAAGACTGAGGTCTGAAGTGAATGTGGGAAGGAGAATTCATTAGTATAATTAAAGTACTATATCTAATGGGTTTATCAGAATGGTTGAGAAATGGGCAGTTTATGCAATTGTAGTTTGAGATGTATCATAAGATGGCTAAATACAGATCAAGCTAATGATTTAAAGCCGAGAAGAGGATAAAGCTAAGCGTGCGTCCAGGCTAGTGGGTCAAGAAAGATAAATGGTTCAGGTGGCAAAAGTGAAGATGGAGTGTTCAAATTTGGTTTTGTCGCTACAACAAATGAAAGAGTTCTACCTTGGAAATGAAATATCATAGTTGGAAACTATGTTACTCAAGAGTGAAGATTAGTAAAGCAATGTGAAGTCCTTAGAATGAGTGTGTTTAAAGGTAATCAAGAGTGATTAACAGTTGGCAGTAAATCAGAAGCTGTAGTGATCAAGTCAATCGTATGGTGCTTCTTAAAGGGATCAATAAAAAATCAAGGGGGATCAATCAAGGGTTGATATGAAGTCAAGGCTAGCAAAAGTTTTAAAAGAGTTTTACCAGATGCAGTGGAAGGTAGATGAGGAGTTAGCAGTGTGGCAGACTCAATATGGTTGGTTATGTGAAAGAAAGATTCGTAAGAGTGAAGTTTAGAGGTTGAGAAATTATGTTGAGAGTAGTGGCTATACCAATCTACACTATTAAACACTAGAGCATTTTAACACAAAAGCAAGGTTTTCATGTTAGTAAGGTTGTTGGGGAATAATATATTGGTTAAGTTAGGTTATTGTGATGATAGAGAATGAGGAGCATACTTTCTTGCTATCTATGAGTGAATTTTCGAGGTCGAAAAGTGTTGTTGTTGGGGAGAATGTAAGCATTTAGAAAATAGAGTATTAGATTTGGTAGGTGTATTAAAGTAATGAGACCAAGTATTTTATTTTAAAATATAGAATTTTCTAAACTCGTCCCATTTCTAAAACACACTCTATCTCTTTGGAACTCTTTCTCTTTGCTTCCTCTCACATCTCTCTAAGTGTTATTGCTCCTAAGTAATCTGTTTGACGATTAGGAGGTGTCTAGACGATCACGACGTCAAGGTCTACAAATCTTACCGAACAATTTTTGTCTTAGAGCAAGTAAGTTTCTACTCATTTTTACCTTTTGGCTTTGGTTCATGATCATGCATGGAAACTATTTTGGATGTATCATTTGACCTTCCTTTCTTGTTCTTGGTTGATCTAGAATTCTAAGGATTTTGTCCG
The DNA here is from genome assembly GCF_029865625.1 of Vigna umbellata. Taxonomy (NCBI): domain Eukaryota; kingdom Viridiplantae; phylum Streptophyta; class Magnoliopsida; order Fabales; family Fabaceae; genus Vigna; species Vigna umbellata. Next base: position 77,042,039 of record NC_142165.1, on the reverse strand, counting down.
TTTTCAATTTGCTGTCTCGTAGGTTCATCTAGAGATTCCTTGTGTTTCAAGCAATCGGCGGAACGTTTCTTTGAGTTGGGTAGTTTATTGTGAGGTAAGGGAAGCTAGATCTATCTTTGATTATGTTTGTTTATATTAAAATAGAATCTATAGGAATAATATGTATTGAATGAAATTGTGATAATAGTATAATATTTTCTTGGTGTAAATAACAAAAATTGGTATTATGAAGAGTTTGTTATTGTAATATTGTGAAATTGATGTTCCATGCTGTTATGAATATGTGCTATGAAGTTGTGTTGTTGTTTGTAATTGAATTCAAAATTATTATGATGAGAAATGATGAAATTATTTGGTTTTAGGCCTAAAATAAGGGTCTGTATGTGTGAGTTTGAGAATATGGGGTTGATGTGAGGAAGCTATTGTCTAGGTGTTGTCAGAAGGTAAATTGGAACTTGTTAGGAGGGCTGGATGGTTGAAAACTGTTATGTAGCAAAGTGAGAGTTTATATTTAAAGTTTTCAAGTGCTTTTGGTGTAAAATGGGGGTTTTGAGTACTGAGATTTTGAAGTAGTGAGTATAAACTGTTTTGAAAGGTTAGAAGTCTATCATTATACCTATTAGAACTTGTCTAGGAACTAAAATCAGTCAAATTTGTCATGGAAGTGATATTCACTAGTGCAAAAACAGCGTATAACGTCACGCGTTCAACGTCCAACCACTGAATAGCTAACGTTAAAAATGATCGGTGACATTTTTGTAAATAAATGCAATTGTAGAACGTTGAAGCCCCATTCAATTCGACGTTCTATGATGGTAATTATTTAAACCAGCTCATCATTCTCTTTCTTCTTTCTTTTAAACTACCAATAGTATGTCGAATCCTATAGGGGTTCGGTGTAATATTTATCAGTCAGAAATAGTCACCATTTTTAATTTTTTTTTTTATTTTCTTTTAAACAACAAATAATACGTCAAATTTTGTAAGGGCTTCGATGTATTATTTGTCAATCATAAGCCAAAAAGTCACACCTTTTTAATTCTTTTTTTTCCTTTTTCTTTTAAACCACATATAATACGTCAAATTTTGTAGGAGCTTCAATGTATTATTTGGCAGCCAAAAGTTTCCCTTTTTAATTTGAGTGGGAGATTGAAAATTCATTCACTTTATCTTAGCGCGCGAGACCCTTTTCTCTTCTCAAACTTTTCTCGAACGAAGTTTGATGTCCATCACATGTAATATTTCTTTCATTTGATACAAATGCATGTTAATGAACTACTTTATGTATAATTTTTGTTTGTTTTGACCGATTATTTTCGTGTTCTTGTCCTTCATAGGCGCATTATGATTTCTCTCTCACTGGTGGAAACACTTTATTCTGACGAACCCACCTTTTGAAGGTTAATTTTCATTTTGAAGAACTTATTTGTTGAACTTGTTTGTTGTTTGTTGTTGAACTTGTTTGTTATTGTTATTTGGTTGAACTTGTTTTTTGTTGTTGTTGTTTGATTGAACTTGTTTCTTGTTGATATTATACTACACGTTCATAGTTCATGCTTTATAAAATACCAAAAACTGAAATTTATTGTTTTTCTACTTTTGAAGTCTTGTAGAGTTGTAAAAAATGATTACAATTAATTAAAAAAAAAAATTGTTTCACGTCGAATATTAATAAAATTTGATGTCAATTTGATTAACGTCAAATTTTTTAAATTTCACGTCAATTTAACATCTTCCGATATGACATCGACCTCGAATTCGACGTGAAAGGCCAAAAAACAACGACATTATACGATATTTGTCATGGAAGTGATATTGGCTTCATAAGTTGAGTTTTTAGTCCATTTTAGAGGTTTAAAGTGTTAAGAATTGAAAGTAGGATAGTTGGGATGAAACTTAGGTATTTGGGTATGTTATCTAGTGTATTAAGACTTGTCTATGTTGCTAGATTGCCAATATTGAGTGTGCAAGAGGTATAATTGAGTTTAGACACTTTTGAGTTGTTGAATTGGTTTGGTACATCTAAGTCCTATCCGAATGAGCAATGTAATACTCTACTTTCTTTATAAACATGATTTCGTATCAATATTAGTGTTACAAATTCTAAGTTGATCATTTGGATATGTCTAAGATGCACCAAAACTAGAAAAAATTAGGTTGTTGTAAAAAACTAATAAGAATAATCGATCATCTCACTTGATAATCGATTATTCCAGTAAGAGGGTCATATTTTCTTCAAATATCTCGGCAATAATCGATTATCACATGATAATTGATTATTATCGTTCGAAAATCATCTTGGGTGCTACTAGGCACCACTACCAGTATTGGATGGTTTTTAGGATTTTGGATATTAGTTTTGAACGTTCTTTAGGTTGTTTTGGACCCTTTCGATGCTGTTGGTGAGAATTTCAAAGTTGTTTTTCTTGCCTAAGTGTGAGTACTAAGTTGCTATGAAGAAAATTGTGTTATTGTGTGATTTTTGATGAATTATATGTGTGTTCCTATTTCTTTAATGTATGACCAGTAGTAGTCTCATGTATTGGTATACTATGTGAATGTGAAGTGATCTCAATGGTTTCAAAGGTATGGTAGAGAGTTTCAAGGAGGAAATTCTCAGTGGTAGTTTCAAGTGTGTTAGTGCGAATGCAGGGAGTTCAGTATTGGAGGTTATCCTGACATTCTAATAGTCATACATTCTCAAATAGAGAGGTTTAACACATGTGGTGAGAGTAGTAGTTTCAAGTGTGTAGTTTCAAGTGTGTTAGTGCGAATGCAGGGAGCTCAGTATTGGAGGTTATCCTGACATTCTAATAGTCATACATTCTCAAATAGAGAGGTTTAACACATGTGGTGAGAGTAGTAGGAGGTCTGAGCCTGAGGAGCCTTTTTTCATATGGCAAAAGAGCGTTTGAGGACTAATCTTGTGATGTGTGGTAGGATGAAACCCAATTGGCAAGGGCTCACTAGTAAAAAAATAGCCTTTAACCTCGCACAATAGGCTTTGGATTAGGTAAAACCGAAGCATATACGCTTATTACCTTGGTCCATGGCAGAACCGCAACATATAGCTCTTATTACCTCGGTTAAAGGTCTAACCGAATCATATAGTCTGTCAAAATCACCTTTTTCCCTGTCATCTGACTTGCTCTGTCATGTCTGTCACGAGTCTTATGGCATCGGTTGCTCCAGAACCGGTATGGAAATGCTTTTATGCTTCAGGTGGAAGAGAACCGAGACCTATAAGGTGATTTCAGAGTTTATTTTTATTTTTTTATACCCGCATAGGCTTCGGGTAGAAGAGAACCGATGCCTATATTCAAAATTTTTCATTTCTCCTCTTTAATGCGCGCTCTCTTTCTTCTGCCCTCCATTTTCTTCTGCTTCATTCGTCGCTCCCTTTCATCTTCGTCTCCCTCACCATTGTCACTGTCTCCATTGCTCTTTGGTGCTCCGCTTGACGAGTCCACGCTACTGCCTCCATTGCACTGGCCTGCCTGCTGCACCGTCCCTGAACCACCGTCGCTGCACCGCCCCTGAACCGTCGTCGCTGCACTACCCTTCGCGCTCCATACCAACTGCATGTGTGGTCAAGACAGTGTTTCCCTGCCATCCAACCACTGCCTCACCGCCGCGCCTCCCCGCTGTTGCTCCCTCACCGCCGCGGCCTCCCCGTTGTTTCCTTGCCGTCACGTGGTCAAGACCGTGTTGCCGTCGTTCGTCGAGCTCCAGATCCGCTCCAGATCCGCTCCAGATCCACTCCAGATCCACTCCAGATCCACTCCAGATCCGCTCCAGATCCACTCCAGATCCGCTCCACAACGTCACCGCCGCTGCCTCCCCGCTGCTGCCTTGTCGTTGCGTGGTGAAGACAGTGTTGCCGCCACATTACCGCCAACGTCGCGTGGTCTTCCTGGGTTCTTACTGCATCGTCGCGTTGTCTCTGATGGACGAAGATGATGATGGACGAAGGTGGTCTACGGTGATGTTTTGGGTGGTCCGATGTGAGAAAGACGACGACATGTGGTGTTTGGCGACGTGTGGTGTTTGGCAGCGTGAGAAAGACAACGGCGTCCTGTTGGGGAAACCAGGAAGAACATACTGCCTCGGTTCCCTTTGAACCGAGTTCTAATCCTATATTGTTTTGCCTCGGTTCACAGCCGAGGCATAATAGTGCAGACCTTTTACCTCGTATGTATATGCTTTGGGTCAAGAACCGGTGCCTATAGGCTAAAATAACCGGTGCCATAACCTCTGACTGCACTGGTGGCTTTACAAGAAGTAGTGGCCACCACAAGTGCATAACTCGTCATAGTTCAACATTCTAGGTCTGAACAGTCGGTTTAGGTCTTTGCACATTAAGATGTTTGGATTGGTGAATATTACACATTTGATTTAAGAGTGATACGTTATAAATGATATATGACTTGTTTTGTATTCTAGTTTACTCTTGCTTCTGTGTTGTTTGTCTTTGTGAATGTTTTCTTTTTTGCGATGGTCACCTTAATGGTGTGAGTTTAGTGAGACATTCTTTACAATCGCTCCAGCGAGAGGTGAGGTGAAACAGTTGGGAAGTTAGATGATTCTATAGGTGTAGATCTTGTCTTTCGTAGTTTTTTTTTTATCTTATATAGTAGTTTGATTATCATATATCTAATATTCATTTTTGTAATATTTGACTATTAAAAATGAAATGTTACATATAAAGCCTACACTCTACGTAATTTAAAAAAAATATATTTAATTTTAAGGATATTTAACCTTAATGAATCGAGATAAATATTCTTAAAATTAAATAATTATTTAAAATAAAAAAGATATTAATCGTGTTTTTGTTGTTTTAAAAGTAAGTGAATGCTATTTATTTTCTTACAAAATCTTAATGCATTTAAAAATCATAAATTTATAAAAGACTATCAAAATACATTAATAATAAAATAATATTTATTAAAATATTATAATATATATTATTACTTAACGTATTGTCTTACAAAAAGAAAATTCAATGTATACCTTTTTTTTTAAATAAAAATGTTTATTACGTCACGTCATTCCTACCTACTAACACAAATGATGTAGTAGTTAACTTTAAAAAAAACCTTTATATAACTAATTGTGATGTAAAAGGTCTAACAAACCATTTTTGGAGAAACCCAAATAGAGAAAATCTATATATAATAGAACAGGCATAAACATAGATTTATAAGTTATATTTCTTTTTACTATTTCAAAGGAGATATTATAACAAAATGGAGAATGAAGACATAAATTTTATTACAAGAAATCAAAGAATGAAAAACAGAGAGAAGAAATTACAATGGGAAAATATACAAAGGTTTGCACACATGCAGAAAGAGAAGTTGTACATTTTTGAACAGAGCCTAAACACTGTCATTGATCAAACGCTTATGACGATGATAATGCTCTTCCAAGAAAACTCTGGATGCACCTTCAATGGTTCTACGCCACGTCTGCAACAAGTCATGAAAAAAAATATTTATATTTTTCAGATAAGAATGATTAGTGATCAAAGTTAATAAAATTACCTCTTAAAGTAAATCATTAATATTTTTGGTATAAAGTTTGAAGCTTCAAGTTAAGCCATAATCAGGCTTAAATATTCCCCCTTCTAAAGCATGTTATAGCCTTTTCCTACATTATGAATTTATTCTTGTGTCTAGGAATTTTAGACACAAGAAAAGTGAAAAAAAAATATTTCTTCGACCAAATTGATTCTTTTTTAGCTGACATAGATGTCTGTATAATTGCTTCATAATTTATTGCATTTATATAATTAACTGAACAAAAAATAGTACTTAGTGTACAAAAGAAAAAACACCTTTTCAACTCACGAAAACAAATTAAAACAAAAATTATCACATATGGACCAAAAACACGCTTTGTCTGAAGAAAATGATTTGAATTGGCTTCACCTTATGAATGTTTCCAAAGAGTGATGACTTGTTTCTGATCCTGAGCTGCCGGAGCACCACCGACCTCCGTGTCAACCTGGGCAGCAGAAGAGACCTCCTTTCGACAGCTGCGCCACCTGTTGAAGGGCTGTCAAAGTCATATAAATCATGTTCCTTCCTCTTCTTCCTTCTCCTTTTTCTACCCTCGTCACAACCCACTTCTGCAAACTTCTTCAGAAGCTCATCAGAAGATTTTTTGGTTACATGTTGAACCTTAGCAGTGTCCATTGGAAGTGAAACAATAATTGACATAATGGAATAGCATATGGTGTATCTTATAAATGCACTATTTATGTTATGTGAGGTAATATTAACAAGACTATATATATGTTCTGTGGTGAGGACCGTTACGAGATGCAAAAGTGGTAAGAGATAATGGTTGAATAATGAACTGGAGAGGGAAGAAAATATAGCCGTTGGGTTGGGATAATGAATTCTGACTGACTTAATTATCCTAAGATTTTTCTTATTTTTGTCTTGTTTTGGATTTTTCTGTGATGTTAGATGGGAATGGCATGTGAATGTTGTGATGGGAACAATACAGTACTAAAGTTGAAAGGACCCACAATTGCGCTCTCCTTCTTCAGTTTCAGTGCTACTTTCTGACATACTACTACCTACCTTCTCCTACTATATAATAAACAAACTGTTTTATCTCTCCTAGCTATCTATAATATAATAAACTAACATTTCAAATTAGTATAAAAGTTTTAGTTTCTACATAAATAGTCAGTTGAATTTTTTCTTTCATAGTTAATATTGAATTTTTTCTTTCATCGTTAATACTAAATGCGTTCCTAGTTATTAATAATGGGCTATAGCAAACGAATTATGGCTGTTGCTTCTTACACCCCACCAAATTACACCCCATCAAAAAACTTCCCAAAAATTGTTTCCATAATAAGAGGGGGGTGATTGCTTTCCGAAAAAATAAATTCCAGAGCTGTTTATAGTGTTCCTGAAAATAAATTCCGAAAGTGATAACGTACAGGAAGCAATAGCCACCAATTATTAAGTTACACGACAAGATACCTTGAAGAAAAAATAAATAAGAAAACTTAACATTTTCTGAATTGAAATCTTATATATCCATTGTCAAACAAATACACAAGTGTAAATACTATGTTACATTCAAAACTACAAAGAAAAATGGTCACGGGTGTCAATACATCAGATACTATAAATATTAGACTAAAAAACACAGGTAGCCTCTGTCAACTTCAAGCTTCAATTTTCAGTTCTTTGCTTTACGTCTAAGGATACACCCATAATAAACAAATTTTGAATAACCTGCATTAGATGTAAATGAAAATCATCTGTCTACAGATAAACATGGATGACTCTTTCAAACCCATTTAAGGGGAAAATGACAGCCTTCAGGGATCAAAATTAATTCAGATAAATTAGTTCTCAAAGCTCCTGTTAAAAAAGATAAAAGTTTCACATGTTCATTGTTCACGTGAACTGCCAAAACCATTGAAGATTAAACTTCATAACACCAGCCATAGATATCAGATAAATTTAAACAAATTGTATTTGTAACAACTATTATAGTGGAGAAGCCACACTAACTATGGATACAACTTAAAAGCAATTTTTACATGAGCGTGTTGCTATCAGGCACTACAAAAAAACAAACCATTACACCAAAATGACTTCAGTAATGGCTTTGTTGTATTTTAGATTATTACTTTGTCGTATTAGTTTTTAATTAGTTACGCCTAATATGCCAATTAGGCTTTTAAAAGTGAGAAAATGTAACAAGTAAAAAAAGGATGTTGATTTCAGTTGGAAATACCTCATAGACTTAACCCATTTTATAGATCAAGGGTAAAACTGAGAGCATGACATTCGAGGTCCCTTAGATTAAGCTGCAAAAAGGGAAAGAGGAATTACCAGTCTGAAAGAATTACATCAGATGAAATCAGCTTTATAAGACAGCAGACATTAAGCAAAGAAAACAACCTTCAGCAATAGTAATCCTACAGAATATTGCTCTTAACTACATTTTCATCAAATATAAATCATTCCAGAATAGCATCAGTGACAGCCATGTAGGATCGAACTAAAACTTCTTTTTCAGAGAAGACAAGAGATTACTAGCTAGGTCGGTAAAGTTCTTGGCATATTAACAGTCAATAACACGAGCAGCTAAAAATTTTGCAAAGGGCTTTATTATTTTATTCATTAAATTTCAAAATTAACTGATTTACAAGCATTGTCTTCAACCCAACTGGAAACCATATCAACCATCGTACAGCTGGGGCTAAGGGACCTTGGAGGAAATATTGCCGTTGTCCATAATGGTAGAAAAAGACAATCTACATACCAAAACCTATTTGTCTCACGTGACTAATCCGTAACCAAAATAATTGGAAATACCCAGTTATCTCTGGCACAGGCCAACACCAAAATCTTTCATGAATCTTTCACGTATAGAAAATTGTCAAAAGAGTAACAACATAATTTTCAGATGATAGTTCTTTTAAATTTTCAGATAACATTGAAATTCTAGCTATGAACCATATTTTTAGCTTTTAATCATTTAGAAACCCATTCTAAAGATTAAATAGACTGCAATGAAATGCCTAAAGTGAGTCTCGTTAGTACGTTCAGAGGGACAACAATCCATTGCCTTAAACAACAAACCAGAGACATGTTACTGATATGCTAATGGAATAATGTATTTATACAAGTATAAAAAGGCCATATCTAAGTTAAAATGAAGTGTGCACGATTTGAAGCTCACCATAACAGCAACTCCAGTTTCACTGAATTTAGGAACACATATGAGTCTCACCAACTGCCCTTCTGATCCTGCAAGCAATATGCAAAATTGATTGAAGTTTTAGAGAAGCGATATTATAGTAAACGCAAACAGAAACAAAGTAACTTTTATTTCTGACACTACAATATAGATTTTAGAATAAAAATACCCTTTATGATACGAGTTTCAAATTTATCTTGATTTCCAACAAAGTAAACGTGAGGACAACTCTCAATGAAGAAAGGATCTCTCTCAGTAAAAGGAAAGCACCCTGGAAGACAATAGTTAGTATCAGAAGTGAGAATAAATAATTTTTATATTTTGTAAGAGAAATATATTTCTTCAGAAATAGCAGGTAATATAACAAATGTTCAACCCTCCAGAAAAAATTGGCTGAGCTAAGCAGAAGAAAAAAGGATTATTGATGATAAAGGAAGTGTAAAAGCATTGAGGAATATATAATAAGCATACCAAGAGTATTAGGTGCGGTGGGTGCTAAATGCCTCCATCTTAATGTCCTTTCCATGAATTCAAGTTTATCTTTTGCATCTGAATATTTGTCAAGATCATCTACATTTTGACCGGATGTCCCAAGAAACCTGCAAGCAGTGTGGGATCATGTTCAACGTATAATGCATTTAGCAACAAAGACAATAATATTGAGAATAGACTATTTACCTGACATTATCAAGCTCAAAAGAATGAGGATTTGTACAGGATCTGAAAGTATTATACGATGACGACCCAGGGAAAAGGCATTCATGCAATGACTGAAAGTGATAATTTTAGTAACAAAGCAAAACAGCACATGTTAATATGACATACATAAACCTTGAAAGAAAAACATAAGAACCTGTTGTGGCAATGAGAAATTCGCAGGGTCACTGGGTCCTGGCATAATATCCAAAGGCAAACCAGCAGCTATCTGAAAAGCAAGTAAAACTTAAGCATATTATTAAGAAAAACAAGGAGTAAAATTTAAGAATGACTGCAACGAAACGAACCTGACTCAACAGAATGTCTAGCTCCCTTATTGGCTCAGACATTCTTGCAAAATCTTCTGAAGCCAAATTCTTCAAATATTGATCAAAAGGCCAATAAATCACATTAGGAATTACAGATTAAATACCATAAAATTGGTTGTATTATTTACTGAAATCAGCAATCGCATGCAATGGGCACTGTATGTCAATCTAGACTTTATATAAATAAAAAGTGTGTAAATCTTAAATGCAATTCTAAGATGTTAACAAGTAGCGGGATTACTTAATTCTTCTCATCTAATTATCCATTAACACAAATCAGATGACTCTGCAATATTCCTAAAAAATAGTGAATTACTACGGCAACTAAATCAAATAATAGAGAGCAAGTGCAACCAAGAATTCAGATACCAGAGAAAACTAATTGGTGATGATACAGTACAAATTACATTAGAAGAGTATGTGATCATATGTTAGGGTGTTTACTTTATTAGAATAAAAAAAGTAAAACTATTGACTTATATTGAGTGCATTGTTTAAACTTGTTTAGCAAAGAGATATTAGTATAGGAAACTCAGTAGTAGAAAACAAATGCAATATCATTAAAGAAACTTGTCATTGAAATTGTTAAGATATCAGTGCTTGATATTGCTGTTATATTACTTTTGTACTACCACACATCGTCACATACTTATACTATTCTTTCCCTGTAATAAATCAGATCTCTCCTTACACAGTAAGAAGCTAACGTAGCCAGTAAATGACATGCAAAACTAACGGTTTCTCTCTAATTTTAATTTTCCTATTTCTCTCCCTATACGGAAACATAAATACCTGTCCATTAAGAATTCTGTGAGGTATCTCAACTAAATTCCCAGCAAAGACAACTTGAACAATTTTTGATGCAAAAAGTTGTGCCTGTGTAATTTGTCACTTTTCATTAGTGAAAACTTAATGGTGAATAATTATCAGCTTGATAAGTTGGGAGAAAAACAGGACAAACCTTCTCATCCCCTAAATGCCCCGTAATATGATCAATGAGAAGCTGAAACTGAAGAGGATTAGAGGTGCTGCTACCAACACTTAAACCTGACACAAGAACAACGTATTTGTCTTCCCCTGTAGAATCCAAACAAAAGAAAATTCAAGATAATATTTTTACTAAAATTAGAAATTTTAATAACAAATATTGAAGTGAGGAGGATCAAAGATGTAAAGTTAAAAGTTCGCTGCTCATTATCTGTGCATAATACAAGCAGGAGGAAATGAAGCATAGAACAAGCAGCATATTTAAATTGGATAACTTTTCAAAGTTAGACCATATAAAAAGATAAGAAACTAGTTTCTTTAACTCCAGCAAATACAATTGCAATCAAATAGAAAGAGACTAGGATAAGAAAAGAAACAGAAGACAATTTATGATCGCTGACTATCAATAATAAAACTTTCAAACAGCACAAATCCTTCTGGCCAAATACTAAATAGATAACAGAAACATCAATGCAGGAAAGTGGGATGCCAATTCACCAAATATCCTTCCATCCTCAAATGGGAAATCCTAATCTATCATGGGTAGCTAAGGTCTGGGCAAAAAATCCCATACATGTGTAATGGGTGTGCTTTATTGGGTTATAAAATGCAAAGGATATACAAGAGGTACCTGATTTAAGGGGGAATTCTATCTGTGGGGGTAAGCCAGCATCTAGTACATCCTGAACCAAAAAGTCACCTGCCCCACTTTCCTTTCCAAGTACAGCGACCACAATTCCTGTTGCAGACAATGTAAGTATAAAATTGTCATGTTCCAAATGACAGCCATTTGTACGGCAGGCATGTTGCATAGCTACATGTGTTATTTCTAGATACCTCAGATATATTAAACAAATCTGAAAACAAAGCAATCCAAACTGAAAGAAATTAGAATTAACATACACCTGATTCTAATTGCCTTCTTATAACAATCTATTTACTAAATAAAGTTAAGTTGTTCATCATATAGACCTGTTACATATTCAGGCGGAATGATATTTCCGCTGAGCTTAACCCGCCCACTTTCATCTTCCAAAACTAGGTAATCATCAGAGTGCATGAAGTTATGTGGCTTGACAAGTGGAACCACTGATTTCTGCATATTATCAGCAGAAAAATAGTGAAATATAGCACCTCCGCACACTGTTATCAAATTTCACAAAAGAAAGCACAAGATGCATCCTTATATAACAAATTCAAGTCCTTACTCTCAATAGCAGGATGGCTGACATAGATGCTCTCCATAGTCCCATAACACAACACAACACAACTCAAAAGCTTCCATATTTAACCAAGCAAACATTTTTTCTCCACTTTAATTAGTAATTCAACAAAAAGACACTTTGGTTTCTCTGCATCTCCTTTAAAAAATACCCGAATCGTACAGTTTACATTACGCATAAACGATATATTTACAAATAATTGACAACACAAGTAAACTAAAACAGAGTTTCAAATGCCAGCATTTCAACGTTTTCATCATCACATAAACTAATCTCCAGACTTAATATCTATATTGACGCTGTGAAATAATCAGATACCAACATTGATACGACTTTTAAGACCGGCAGTTTAAAAGGTCAACAAATTATCATACATGTCAATCCGAGATTAAATGAACGTGTAAAAAACATTTACAGTGTCAGTGCACTCATTATTCATTCTTAATATTCTCTGTAATATTTTCTTAATTATACTTTTACAATTTAATTAAAATTTAAAAGCACACGTGCAATATTGATGGGAATACCCATGAAGTATAAACAGAGAGGAACCTGCTTAGAATACTCATCAAGTACGCGAGGTTTGAGCTGCATGTGTTTGTAGAGGGTTCCAACAATGACACATTCCTTGCCCTCTTCCAATTCCAACACCGTGCACACTGTGCGAAACAGAAACCGTAAAAAAATAATTGAAACCTCAAAACAAAAGAAACACCACAACACAGAGGAATATGATAGTATTATATAACCCTAAGTGGATGTGATGGTAGAAAAAGAAGGAGTAGGTTACCGGGAAAATTAGGTTTCCAGTGAGGAACGAGTGAATACAAGAGAGTCCGCATCAAATGAAGGCGTGCGAAGTAAATATGGCAGTACTGTTGACCGTGATACTTCTCTTTTCCAATTTCGAAGGTTTCGTCCTGCTTCCACACAGAAATCAAATTAACACATTCGTCATAAAAAATCACAACACAAGTGAAGCAGAGAGAAAGAGCATTGACCAGAGAGACATAGTCACACTGCACGCGCTCTATTCCCATGGCGGGAACACTTCCCTCGCTTCAGTTCTTTCTTTCTTTCTTTCTTTCTTTCAACCCTGCGGAGAACAACATATAAATACTCAATTTCTTTAATAAAGCGTAGATAAACGGTTTTATTACCTTGCACCATGTGCGATATCTCTGATTCTTTACCCGTTTAGTATTTTCTATATGATAAATGATAACTAATTTATTTAAATTCATAAATAACAACGTTACTTAGAATTTTAGTAAAAGAAAACATTACTTTGGATTTTTAGAGCTTAAATATTTTTTTCTCTATTTTTAATTATTTTGTTTCACGTGAGATTATTTTTTTCTAATATTCAATATGAATTTTGTTTTGTAAATTATCTATTTTTTTACATTGTCTAAATGGTTAACAAAGTTACGTTACACTTCAGTTTCCGATTTTTATTTATTTTTTAAAAAATTTTAAACTTTAATTTTATTTTTTTATTTTAAGAAAATGTTGTAGTATATATTAAATCAACTTGTGTTATGTAATAATGTCAGTATAAATGTCAATGTCACGTTGTTTTAGGTTCAATTTAATTATAAATTTCGTTAAACTCAGGTACAATTTTAAATTTTATAAGGAAATCTTTTCATTATTTTTAAAATATAAGAAAAAATCTTTATTTTTTTAGAATTAGTGAAAAATTCTTTATTATTTAAAAATTAGAAGGAAAGTTCTTCCTTATTTTAATTTTTTTTTCATTATTTACAAAATTAGAAGAAATTTTTTTCATTATTTTTAAAACAAAATCTAAATAAAGTTACAAAAGAATATAAAATGTAATATCAATTAAATTAAATATAAATTAAAATAAAAACTATAAATTAATTTAAATTTTAATTAAATTTAAATTAATAAAATATATTTTTCTTTTGTGGATAATGAATACTCACTAATGTGTGTAAAATGATATCCCTACTCAATCTGCTTATAAATAAGTATTAAAATACTTGTTACTCGTGAATAATAAATATTAGATATCTATAGATACTCACGAATATGAGTAATTTTGTCACCCTAATTGAGACTCAATTGAACAAAATTATCAAAAAATATTAAATTAAACAAAATTAATGAAAATTGTGACTAAATTGAATATAACACAGACATTATTACGTAATACAATGTTGACTTAACACATGAACAACTTTTTTAAATTAAAAAAAAAAGAAAATAAAAAATTAATAAACTCACGTACTAACATATTATACTAGTACTAGCTTGACACGTGATACTAATATTGATTTAACACATGATATAATGTTGATTTGACATGTGAACAATTTTTTTAAATTAAAAAAATCTACAAACTAACACGTGACACCTATTTATATTGCGTCAACCATTTAGACGTTATCATGAAAAATGATTAAATTAAATATAATTTAGTCAAATAGAAACCATATTTAACATGGAAAAAATTGAATTCCACCTTAAACAAAATGGACAAAAAAATAGAGACCAAACAATTATTTAAACCATTTTTTAAAATGTAACTAATTAATTTTATGCAAATAAAAGCTAAATTTAAAGCATGTGTATACCGGTAGTATTATCTACTATGGCATACTAATCATCTAAACCTAATTAATTATAACGGAACCTAATATCTTTTATTAATGTTATAGATTTCACTAAATAAAAGGCATAAACCGTTTTAATATTAGTTGTCTGGAGCATTAAGTAAAATGAAAGGCAACATTTAAAACATTTCAATAGCAAAGCAAAAGAAAACACATAAAAACATTCAATCCTATTTCATCTCTCCCTACACACGATCTAGGCAGTTCCTCCACTGCCTTACCCACTTCTAATTCTGCTCCTGATTTACCTCTTGTAGCTGAGTTTTCTCTTCCTATTGTTACATCTTAGTCTACCTCCACTCATGCAATGCAAACTCGGTCCAAGTCTGGTATTGTCAAACCATGACTCAACCACCTGGTTGTCTTCTGATTCCAATCTTGTTTGCAAGCTTTACAAGTCAATTTATGGATAAAAACAGGACCCTAGCCTGGCATGAGAAACTCACCACTACTCTTACTGGTTTTGGTTTTCATCAAAGCAAGTGTGATCCTTCTCTTCTGACATTCACTTTTGCTATTGACTGTCTCTATGTTTTCATTTATGTGGATGACATTATCTTCACTGGATCTTCTTTAGCTTTACTTCAGACCGCTATCTCAAAATTATGCATTGGTTATGCTCTTAAGCATCTTGGAATTCCTGAGTACTTTTTGGGAATTCAGATCAACAAACTTTCTAGTAGTTCTCTTCTTCTTACTTAGTAAATATATTTGTGACCTTAACAGAGTTGGCAAAGGAGTTTCTCCTCCTTTTCCTGGTGGTCTCAAATTATCTAAACCTGGTTCTGATTATATGGATGATTCATCCCTTTATCGATCCACAGTTGGTGCTTTACATTATATCATTATTATCGGGTCAGAGATTAGATATAGTATGCATAAAGTTTGTCAATTCGTGGTTCAACCTCTCATTGAACATTGGAAGACAGTCAAGGGTATTCTATGCTATCTAAAAGATCTACCTCTTATGGTTTGCACATTCAGCCTATTTCAATTGTTCGCAACAGATACACTATCCATGTATATTGTGATGCAGATTCGTCATCTGACATTAATGACAAACGCTCAACCTCAGGTGCATGTATATACATTGGCTTTACTTTGGTGTCCTAGTGGTCTAAAATACAACTTTGGTTGCTCGATCATGAAGCCGAATACCACAACCTTAAGACTAATGTTGAAATTCAGTGGTTGCAATCTCTTCTTCAAGAACTTCAACTCAAGGTCAGTATCCCTGTTATTTATTGTGACAATCGAAGTGTCTTCTAATAATATCAGGGATCTCTCTTCTTTAATTCTATCACTTGAAGAGTAGAGATTCAATAGGCCCAACGATTAGAAATAAGTTTAAAGTGAATCTCATTAGAAATAACTTCAATTGCAAGACGAGTTCAGTGAATTAAAAACTGAATCATTAGGCCTGCTTCTCAACATTTAGAAAAACAAGTGTAATAATTACTAATGTGACTCGTTTGAGAATAATGATTTTAGAACTTTTAAATGGGAACAGAATATGCGAATTGCTTGCAATAAAACTAGAACAAGAATAAGCTTTCCTCAACAGCGTAAGAGCATGGTGTACATGCACTGATTCAAGTCTTGGTGCAATAATTAAACTGTTCTGAGATGGCATATCTTATTCTGCAAACAAAAACAGCTACACTACTTTTTAGACACTACAACCAACAACATTAGGGTTTACCAAAATTATTCCCAATAAGCAGGTTTGCATACTTAACCGACACAAAGGAAACTTGAAACGCCGCAGCACTAATCTCACAACTTGTTGTTGTACCAAAATACACCTTTGTTCTCAGTATCGTGATCTGGCTCCACGTAAACACACTCTCTTGCCTCTCTCCACATTGCCTTCACAAATGGAGTCTCGTCAAGCCGATAATACTCTCCCAAAATGGGCCTTATTGCTTTTGTAGCCTCCATTGCATGATAATGCGGCATTGTGGAGAACAAGTGATGTGCTACATGAGTGTCTGTAATATTATGGAAGACCTTGTTCAGAATTCCATAATCTCTGTCAACTGTTGCCAAAGCTCCTCTCAACCAGTCCCACTCAGAGGAATTGTAGTGCGGTAATGCAGGGTGAGTATGCTGCAAGAATGTAATCAACACCAGAAATCCATTGACCACTAGCAACGGAACTCCATAAACACACACCACCCAGGCAAGCCCTTTTGCCATGACAAGATGGTAAAGGCCATAGCATACTGCAAGTACTCCAACATCTGATATATATATTTGAAGTCGTTCACGATCAGAGTAAATAGGACCATAAGGATCATAGTGGCAAGCAAACCTTGGATAAGGCCTGCCTGACACGTTAAAAGCCAGGTACATGGGCCAACCAAGAGTGAGGGTGACGACTAGTGTGAGGACTCTGCCTGGTGGATTGTTGAGGTATTTAGAGTACCACTGCATACCGGACTTCTGCTTTGGCACAAATACTTCATCCCGCTCGAGAGAACCGGTGTTGGAGTGATGACGGCGATGGCTGTATTTCCATGAAAAGTATGGGACTAGGAGACCAGAATGGAGAACAAGGCCAACGATATCATCAAGCAACTGGTAGTCACTGAAAGCATGGTGACCACACTCATGAGCAATGACCCAAACGCCAGTGAGGATACAACCTTGGACAGCCCAGTAGATTGGCCATGCAAGGAAAGACAGTGGTTGGGGAAGGATGTGAAAGTAATGGGTGGCAACATAATACAGGCAGAAGGCTATAGTTAGATCATAAATGACATAGGAGAATGAGCGGAGAACAGAGCGCTGAAAACAGTGAGGTGGTATGGCTTTCTTGATCTGGCTGAGGCTAAAAGGAGGTTTTTCAAATGGCACCCGCTTCAGAGGATCGGCCTCTGATTTCCTGTTGGAAGGAGGGACAAAGGTTCGGCCACCAGCCCCCATCTTCACACAACCTGCAAAAGACAACATCAGGGCATATTCTTACAACACTTTGCATTTCCATGAACAAGACTCTCAAGCCAAGAATTATCAACAATACCTACCTAGTAGCTTCTAAAAGCACACAGCATTAGAATGGATACAATGTGTGATCTTCAGAGCAAAACATGCATTATTAAAATAGTGCACAGTGAACATTTCAACAAAAGTAGGCAACAATTTCCTCAGTATCGTTTTCTAGTTCATTACGTTTCATCTCTATACTCACATTTGATAAGGGGGGAGATAATCCTACTTGTAATAATAATAATACACAGATTAAACGCGAATAGAGAAACACGCAATTACCTATACAGGAATAGAGATTGCTAACAGAAAGTGTTAGATAAAACATGCTAACAGAGTATGTTGAAACCACTAATCACCTGTTATATTTTTATTTTCTTCTTATAATGGACTTGAGCATGGACCATTCTCTTTGTCCAAACCAAGGTAATAGATGTACACCATGGTCACAAAACAAAAATGATTTGGACAGGGCGTTGTCTAAGCTATGATTTTATAATTAAAAGAAAAAAGCAACCCACATGCAAAAATAAACGTAAAAAAGATTCATTCACAATTCAGAAAAATAAACATGCAACATTATTCAGATCTGTAAACAAGAGGGAAGACTTTTCCAATGAGAAACAATAAGCATAAATAGCTAGATATGACACTATATTAGCTTTCCATACTTTCACCCAATGTCTCACTAGTGACGATCATCTTGACAAAAGGTAGAACTGTGTCAACTACTAAGCAAATGATACAGAAACTAAATTTGATTTGTAGAGTGTGTCATGCTTTACTGTTTGTTTTAGAGTGAAAATATTGCAATCGAAATCGAAATACAGTATTTTCTATAATCATAATCCTTAGCTTCATGTAAAAAAAAAATACTAAGTCTAATAATATAAATTAAAAATATAAAACACCATATATCGCTTTCTAAACATATTCGCTTAAGAAAAGCGAGCAGCCGCCATCCTCCAGGGAAGTTCGACGAAAGTTAGGTAGGACAAATTGCAACCATTAAACAAAACAGGTGTTTAGATCTCAACCAGAGAAACTTATAACGACATTTACTGTAGGAGTTTTGATTACAAGTTGGGTACATTGCACCAAAAGAATTTATCATAAATAAATACAACTCAACCGGCTTCAAGATGTCCCATCTTTAAACAAAATTATTCAAAGCTAAAACAAATACAACTTGCAAACTCGTCAATCAATCTAACTGATGTAAACACTTTGTTTGTATTATCGGCAACAAACGATGACTCAGAGGCGGACCCACCATAAACATGGCAATATATATAATGATAAACGAGGTAGTGAATTATGTCTTGGACAAATCAGATTTTATTCTTTCAGTCGCTTTCACATATAGACATTAATGAACATTGAATTGAATGCAACAAAAATAATTTGAAATAAAAATTACTAACACGACATTTTTAAAAATTTCATAACAAAAATTATTGTAAATCTTAAAAAAAATATTTTTACTAAATTCTCATTAAACTAAATATAATAACAACTTGTTCATTAAAAAGTTTAAAAACATAATACAAAAGCAAATATTATATAATATATTAACTAACAATTTAAGCTAATTATAATAATTGACGTTTACAATTATTTATAATTAATTAAAATCATAATAAACAATAAATAACTAAATAATATAGTAATACGTAAATAATTCTTTAATATATATTTTTATTAATTACAAAATATCGAAAATTAGAACTTAATAAAAAATCATTATAACATTTATCGTACCAACTTTCATGCAGCTCTAATAAATTCTAATTGACTCTTCATTTTGTTGTTCACAATGGAGTTTAATTTAAATAAAAACGAGAAAATCTACAGTGAGGAAAATATTTTACACTTTCTCGAGTTATTGTAATATAATTTATTTTTTAAGCATATGTAACTAATATAGCAATTAAAAAGAAAATAATATGCATAATTAATACTAATACATTAACAACATCTATATATATTACATATGAATAAACGAGAGTCTAGAAAAACATAGATACACCGCTCTTCATTGCCGTTAAATTTACTGTGGGAAAGAGAAACTATGCAGTTACCTGATATCACATAAAAATATAATTTGTCCCCCATGTCTTTTTTTATGTGAGATTTGATTTAAGAATTTTTCTATAAACCAAAGTATACAATAAATTATCTCAGTTTTATTAAAATACTTATAAGACTTTTTAATTTACACTTTTTATTTCTACATCAAAGTAAATACATATATACATAAACATAAATTGATAAGAAATGAACCTGTAAAATATAATTAAGTAATCAATATGATTTCCAACATCAAGTAGCAGCCAACAAAAAATATTAAGACCTGTTTAACTATACTTTTATTATTTTTGTTCAAATAAACAGGAAAGAAAGAGGCATAATGAATGAGTCCAATTAAGACGTAGTCCATGTTAAATTTCATAAAAATAATATTTATAAAAACAGGATTTCCTATTACTATGAATAATCAATGGAAGTGAGAATTCCCATTTTATAATGATATCTTTTCCCATTTAAGTTAAGAAAAAGTTGCCTCTCTTACTCTCTCCTCTTTTCTAAGATCGCATAAACAATTACACTCAAACAACAAGCATATAGACAGTCAAATCCAAAAAAAACTAGAAAAGAAATTACAGTACATATTACTCCGTTCAAATGGTTAACAAATTTGAATGGAGAAAAATCACACATTTTGATAAAAAATATTAAATAATGTCAGAAAAAGTCATTCCTATATTACAGAGTACTAAATAATAATCTACATAAATAAATAGGCCTAATAAGAGCGAAACACAAAAACGCTGTGAATTTTTTTACAGGAAATACAAATCCGAAGTGAGAATTCAATATTGCTAAGACAAAAAAAATCATTATATAACATTATTTATTTATATATAAAGTTTATTTTGTAAAATTTAATGTATACCTATAGAATCCTTATAGAGATATGTGAAATAAAATTTAATAAACTTTACATTACTTTAATAATAACAATAACAATAATCTATGAAAATTAAAATGACTTGAAATACATAGAAAAAAAAAACATCAAAACAAAATACAAAGGTTAAACCAAATTATAAAATTGATGATAACTAAAATTCTATTCTTTTCTTTTACAATACTAAAACCAAAAAAGGGATAATGAGATATCAATTAAATTAAATAAATAGTAAACTCTACCATCAATAACATATTTTAAATTAAATAAATAGCAACATATCCCAATAAATACACATTGTTCAAACATTCATAATTATTAATTATTTGAAAGTAATAAGTATAGCTTTTTAAAGGCATGGTATGTATATATATATTTTAAAAAGGAAAGAAAAGTGCAATTTAAGAATAGAACAGAAAGAAGAATTTTCCTTCCTCAAAACAATACCAAAATTTATCGTGCAGAGATTTTATAACCCAAGTTGATTTTATAACCCAAGTTGGGCAAGCGAATCCGAATATTCTAACTCACCAACCATCCAATTGGTCAACCAAACTATTCATTAAGCACAACAGTAAATAAGGCGCAATCATCAAAGAAAAAAAGGAACAATCAGTGAAATCCTAATTCCGGATAAGTGGTGTGTATCAGTTTGACAGCAAACACACAGATTAACACAAGCGAATAAACAAGATCTGAAAGAGAACAGAGGTGGCAGGTTACCTCAAGCAAAATTTGTTCAGATTCACGACAACCAGGCTTATTACAGAAGAGAAGAACACAATGCTGCCGTTTTCCAGTGTATTAATACAAACCAGAAATACGACAAGCGACGGGAGGTAAACGAAGCTTCGTCCTTAGATCCGATAAAGATGCATCATAAAATAGAAGTACAGAGAGGGTTTTATATATGCATATGCGGAGGAGAAAACTAGAGTGTGAAAATCAAACAGGACATGGAAGAAATGGCCACAATCAAATCACGTTGTACGAAAATCACGTAAAATAAAATAAGCGTGGAATTTAAAATGAATCGAAGCGCGGAGAGCGGAAACAGTTAGATCGAGCGAGACTAGGGAAAGGAAGGTAAGAATAGGAGAGAGAAACATACATAGATAGAGAGATAAAACAGATAGATAGATAGCATTGGGAGAAAATACGAGAAGAAAGAGATAACAAGAGAGAAAGTTACCTGAAAGTATGAGGAAGAAAGTTGGTTGGTGCGGTGAAGAATGTGTGAAGGGAGGGAGTGAGAAAGGGGGCAAGGTTAGAAGAATGCGGAGGGCTGTATTTAAGGTTTGTTTGGGAGTGAGTTACAGTGGAGGTGAGGCCTCCGTCCAATGAAGGTAGGGCCCACTGGATAATTTTACACGTTTTTCTGCTAATGCCAATGCTTCCTTATGGCTCACCTTACCTCTTTCCTCCTTCATCTCAAAGGCCCACTTTCTATTGCATCCATGTTTAATATTCTTATAAAAAAATAGTACAGTTTTAGATGGGTTAGGGTGAAACTTTTACACCGTTCCCATACTCTCTATTTTCTGACGGGAAATATCATCTTCTTCTTTTAATGGCATGCCTGCCACTGGTTTGAATGCATTAAAAAAAATGGTTATTTATATATATAAATTTTAAACGTGAATATGTTTTCTAGTGATTTTTAAAAAAATTAAAAATTTGCATTGAAATGTCGGATTTTCCAATGTTTTTAAACTGGTCATCACCGTGCATGATTTTAAACTGCTAATGGCCGTGCAATTAAAAGTGAGAGGATAAGGTTTCACAAAATGTATGGCACCAATACAAATATGAATATTTTGTGATATCATCCTAACAGTGAGATGTGGGGTTTCAAGAACTGTTATAGAAATGTGTAAATTTTTATTTTATTATTTAAAGTTGGTTTGAAATTAATAATGTGAAAATTAACATCATTTTATAAATTAAACACAATTAAGAAAATTAATTGATATTATCTATCAATTTCATGTAAAGTTATTTTTTAAAATTTAAAATATGGCTCCTATACATATATAAGAAATTATTAAGATAAGTGTTACACATAGAATAAAACCTTATTAAATTAGTTTTTAGATATATAAGAAAATGTCTTCATCTGTCTTTCTTACCATTACTTTTTACATATATTTTTAATTTGATTTATACTTTATATATATAATAATCAAATTAAAAAGGTTATAAATAAATAACGTTGACCAAATTAATAACATTTATATGTTAAAGACTGATTTTATAAGTTTTTATTTGTAAAAATAAAATTGATAATTTTGTACAGGAAAATAACTAAATATATATTTCAATTTTTGAATTACCCTTCATTATAATTTGATATAAAAAAGGAAAGTAGTTGAAAGTAAAACCCAAATAAATAAGAGATATTTTATAAATAATGTCATTATATATAAAAATAGGTTACATGTATTTGAATATTCAATGTCAATAAATATATATATATATATATATATATATATATATATATATATATATATATATATATATATATAATATATATATATATATATTTGATATACGAAGATAGTATTTACGGTAAGAATGTTAATACTATACTTACCTCTTTTTTTTTTAATTCATTACTAAAAAAAATCGTTCTTATTGAACTTAAATATAAACAAATTTTGATTTTCAATTTTCTATTTAAATAAGATAATAAATAAATAATTAATTAATCCATTTAATAATTGTGTACAAAAAGAATATGTTGATAACACGTATCTTTTGTCATTAATGAAGTCTTTTGATGAATGGATGGTGACCTTTGTTGACACTTATAATAAATGGTTAATACAATATTAAAATATTAAACCCGTTTTAATAAAACATATAAAATATCTACCAACTTTAATGTAATTCAAGTGACTTCTCAACATATGCAATAAATATCTTCATTATTAAATACTTACATTCAATAAACTTAATTTTTTTTAACCAATCATTCATTCACAAACTTAATTTATTTTAACCAATCTATTCATTCACAAGCTTGCACTCTCTACCTCTTATTGGACCTTTTCCTACCAAAATATCTGGGACTCTCACGTGACTCCTTATCTTATGGTCATCGACATCCCAACGAGTCACCAGCTGATTCAACAATGGCCAACCGATTTTGAATAGCTTTTGTCACAGAATATATATATATATATATATATTATATATTTACAAATGAACCTGAATATATAATTATCAGCCACATGATGTAGAATCTTATGGTACATTCTCTGTGTTTCTCTTAAACCACTTTTCTATACAGCTTGCGTTAAATTGAGACAAGTTATATGTGGACAATTTTTAATCAAGATTTTTTGGAGACAAATTAAAAAAAAAATACCACACAGAAAGGTAAAAATCTTCAGAATAACATGTTTTTGAAATACACTGAAAAGTGTAATTTGTAAATGAAGAGCATTAAAAAAAATAATACCGCAAATATAAACTTGTGGACAGACATCAATGTCCCATCAGAGTGAAAAAAAAAACAAAGTTTCTTTCTAAGAAATCTTCTTTATTTTAAACTTTTGAATTCACAATTTCCATCAAAATATATAAGATCATGCAAATAAATAGCTTAACAAAAAAAAAGATATGATTGTTGGTTGAAATTTTTAGCTTCATAATTTAGTTATTTATTTTATAAAAAAGATTAATACAGAATGGAAATTTAAGAGTTTAGACAGGAAAAAAGGACAAAGAAACTATATTTATATAATATAATTAAGTAAGTCAGATAAAAAAACTTAATAAATTAAAATGTTGTTAATATAAATAAAATAAATAAATTTTCAAATTTCTTTCGAAAACCAAATTTTTGAGGAAGACATCTTTATGATTTACTTTTGTTCTGACATTGAGTGATGAGTGTTACTCTCTCCACCACCACAACTTGCTTCCTCTACTATCTCATTCCCCTTTTACCCTTTTTTTATTTTTTCATTCCTAGTTTATCCTTATTAAAATTTTAGGGTTAATATTATTTAAAATCTCACGAGGACATTTATCCTTTTTATCATTCTTTCCTCTTTCTCTTTATTATTTTTCTCAGGTTGTCTCTTACGTTACTTCTTCTTCTCTTTTATAGAATTGTAACGTGAGAGTGTGGTGGACTTTGTGTTTAGTAAGATTGAAAATGGGAAAGCAATTCATCTTCAGTCGTGAGTGTGGTGGTGCTTCAAGGTGCTGGTTCAGAGGCGTGAGAGGTTCAGAGGCGTGAAGGTGCGTAATAAAACCCTAAAATATAAACCGTATAATCTTTAAACGGATGTGAGCATCCGTCAACGGATGTCAACATCCGTTTAAGGGAAAACGGATGTCAACATCCGTTTAAGGGAAAACGGATGTCAACATCCGTCGACGGATATCGACATCCGTTTCAGATCCAAACGGATACCCGACATCCGTTTTTGGCCTGGTTATCTTCTTCCTTGCTCCCAACACACGCACACAGCAAAAAAACGCAGAGCACAGCACAACACAGAACACAACACAGAGATATATGCATTGCATTTAAAAAATAAAATAAAAATATCATCACTAACCTTGTGAGGAAAAATGGAAGATGATAAACAAATGTGATGGAATTTGGGTGAGAATCTGAGAGGGTTGGGAGGTGGGTGAGAAGGGGTAGAAAGATGATTTTAGGGTTAAAGTAAATAATTATGATTAAAAATAAAAAGGTTATTTGTGTAATTATAAAAGGTTAGTTTTGTAATTCAAAAAATATGTAATAGAATTGGGGAGGTGGAGGGAGAAAATGTGGTGGTGGAGGAAGTAACACCCTTGAGTGATGGACCCAAATACTAACCTAGGAGCCCAGCTCTTGCAATTGTTACACCAAAAATTTACAAAATGTGTTTAAGGATACACAAAAAAACAAAAGAATTTTTTTTAGACAAAGCAAAATATTAATCTTTTCAATAATATTTTTGGATTTTTAATTCTATCTTATGATTTTGAATTATTTGATCATTATTAATATAATTTTAAAAATATATTTCACTTTTATTTGCTTAAAATAAACATTATTTAAAGAATAGTATAATTTTATTAATAATATTTTAAATACAAATTGTCAATATCAAATTACATTTACTTTTTATATTAAATTATAATATAAATATTTTTTTTCATATATTATGCAGGAGAAAATAGCTGAATAATTCTATAAATATATATTCAATATAATATATATATTTTAATTTAAAAAAAAACTAATAAAACATACACAAAAGTAATTATTAAAAATTGTTTTATAGTGTAAGGATATTGTTTTTGTAAAGTCCATTAAAAATATAATAATAATAATAATAAATTAAATATATATATATATAATAATAAAAAAAAATAATATGATTGCAAAATGATAAAGAACCTTTCAGAAGTGGAATGGTGACACTTTTGGTGGTGAAGTCAAAATATTATTTTTTATAAAATAGTATTTTTAATAAAATATTAAAAAAATAATAAATAAATAAATAAAAAGACAAAACTACTTTCAGAAGTGAAGTTAAGGGGGAACAACTTTCTGTAATGGGATTTAAATATTATTTATAATAAAATATTATTAAAAAAAAAACCTAAATAGTGCCAAATCTTAACCTATATATAGCAAGCATGAGGAAGGCTGAAACTTGCACCCAAAATTGAGAAAAATTTTGAGAGAAGAGAGTTGGAGGAAATTCTAGTTGCAAAGAGAAAATTCTGGAAGTTTTTGGGGAACAACTTCTAAGCAGGAGATTAAGTCTGAAATAGAGGTCAGGGGAGCTAACCTTGAGTATTTCGTTTTGTATTATCTTGAGTCTTGAATATGCAATATTTTGCTTTTGTCTGATCTTAAATCTTGAATATGGAGTATTTTGTTTCTGTATGATCTTGAATTTCGAATAAGAACATGCTCTTCTGTGCCGAGATCCAAGTTTGATAGTTGTAAAACGTGATACTGATTCTGCTATACTAATTGTACGTTATTATTACTCAGAACATTTAGTTGTTTCTTTTGCATTTTTAGAAGGATGAGAAGTTGTCTAACCAGCTCTGCCAGATTCAACTTCTTGTATTCCCCATACCTTTTATTGTTTTTCTTATTTATTTATATTGTATTTTTGGAAAGATAAGAAGTTGTCTAACCGGCTCTGCCAGATTCAACTTCTTGTTTCCCGAGAACTTTTATTGTTTTATTTATTTTCATTGCATCTTTTTGGAAGGAAGAGAAGTTGTCTAACCGGCTCTGCCAGATTCAACTTCTTGTTCCCCAGAACTTTTACTGTTCTATTTAATTTTTATTGCATCTTCCTGGAAGGATGAGAAATTGTCTAACTAGCTCTGCCAGATTCAGCTTCTCCGGTGACCATTTATAGTAATATTTTATTATTGTTAATTTGTTTGTAATATATTGATTTATGTGATGAATGTATTTTATGATGTTGATATGAAATTATGCATCTGAACATGATATGAGTATTACGGGGAAGATTTTGTAATGATATAATATGAGTTGAGGAATATGAGCATAATATGAGTCTCATGGAGAGATTCTGTAATGATATGGTATTAGTGTATATGTTGATGTTGAGGGTCCTGCTGTTGGAGGTTATCCTAATACTCTAATAATCATCCAATCTCAAGTAGAGAAGGATGAATTATGTGGTGAGAGGGACACGAGGTCCTGGTCTATGTGCCGGTTTTGGACATAGTGTTGAGGACTAACCTTGTGGATGGTATAAAATATTTGGAAGTGTATTTGTAAGAATAAGTATAAGTCATCACAAGTGCATAACCTCCCGTGACTGCTCATCAACGTATCATCCAGATGAGTGTCTATTGGGTGTTGTGGGATGAGTGTCTATTGAATATTGTGGGATAAGTGTCTATTAGGGATTGTGGTATGATGGGATGAGTGTCTATAGTGCGATTGTTGTATGATAGTATGTGGGTGTATGACATAATTATTATATGATGTTTGTTAACTGTATCAATGTAATTATGCATGTTTTACAAATTATTTGTGTAATGTTAGCTCACCCCAACTTGTTTGTGTTTGTGTGATGATCGTATAATTCGTTATACGGGAGCAGATGAAGGAATATCGCTCGATTCAGTGCCAATGAAGGAAGAGATAGAAGAATAAATTAGAAGAGTTCGAGTTGTATTTATGAGTTTTAGTTGAAATCTGAGTTTAAAACACACACACACACACACACACATATATATATATATATATATATATATATATATATATATATATATATATATATATGTATATGTATCTTGTATCTTGTATCTTGTATGAAATCCTTTATATTCATTATGAGTGGTGGTGTAATGCTACAATATATCAACTATCAATTATGAAGTATATATATTACCGTCTGTTATGAAGTATATATATTACCGTCTGACCGAATGTAGAAATGTTACAATATTTATAAAATCTATTACATGTCAAGTGTCAGATTATGGGATGTTACAGTTTTACAGTGTTTAATAATTATTAAGACTAATTATCTTTATTTAGAAAACGTATAACGTTAATAAAGTGTGTTTATCGTTAGAGTTTAAACAGAAACAGCAAATAGTAGTTAAAAATTCAAAATATAGCATGTGTAAAAATTTGGTCAATTGGTACTTTTTTTAATATTTAATATATTATACTAAATTGGGCATGTTAATTGTGTAAATAAATAAAAAATAGACTATCTTAATAGTTATTACCTAACTAAATCCGAATTTAAGTAAGAATTTTCTTTTAAGTTGTATACTACTATAAAACACATCTATTACTTGCATGTTTTTTTTTGTGGAAATTTCCAGCAGAAAATATTTACGCTTTTTATGTGAAATATTTTCTAACCTACATGCACATTTTTGTGAATTATTTTCCATAATAAATATAAGTGAGTTTTCTTGTAAAAAAATTCTTTTACAGAAATTGAAATTTTTTATAAAATTACCCAGTAAATTTATTTTCTTGCAAATAATCTTTTTTAACTAAATATTGGTTTAATATATTACATCTAAAACACAAACTAACTTATTAAACTCTAATATATTTTAAATTTGATACAAATAAAAATATTATAATTTTATTGTACTTTTGTGATTATATATGACTAATCAGTACCTAATTTTGGATGCTCTTAATATTAATTAAAAGCAATCAAAAATAACTCTAAACACTCTTTATAGGTAACTTTTATATATATATATATATATATATATATATATATATATATATATATATATATATATATATATATGTATATATGGGGTTTGCTAACGCGCGTACGTCTGTTTTTCAGTTGGTACATTTTAGCAATGTGTACCGGATTTTAGTAAACAAAAATATCCTTTAGTAAACAAAAATATCCTTATATATTATGGATTCCAAGTTTTAAGGTTAAGGGTATTTTAATAATTTTCATTCTCAAAACTTAAAAAAAAAAAAAAAAAGAAATCCCCCAAACCCTTACTCACCTCTCTCATTCCTCTCAATCCTTTCTCTTTCATCTTTCTCACTCCAACTTTTTCTATGTCATCTCTACTGTAGCCCCAATTGAAAAAAATCAGAAACACATGCCTTTAAAAAAATTTCCTTTGTAAAGAGTTAAGTCATTGACATATTTACCTTCAAGGCAAAGGTTTATTCAAGATCTCTTCAATTTCATCATCTTCACTAACCTCTCTAATTTCATCATCTGTATTTGTTGAATCATCATCTCTAAAAAAACCCTCCAGGCCAATTACTTATTCTTTCGGATGTCATTATGCTTGTGAAAATTAGATAAAATTATATACGACAAAAATTATAAAATGAAAACTCATTATAAAGTCATTTTTTGTAATAAATTGTTTAACAACTGAGTGTTTCTAATTTTTTTCCAGGCCAATTACCAATTCCTTTGATGTCATTATGCTTGTGAAAATTAGATAAAATTAGATTAGACAAAAATTATAAAATAAAAACTCATTATAAAATCATTTTTTGTAAGAAATTGTTTAACAGCGAGTATTTCTGATTTTTTTCCAGGTCAATTATCAATTCCTTTATGCTTGTGAAAATTGGATAAAATTAGATAAGACAAAAATTATAAGATGAAAACTCATTATAAAATCATTTTTTGTAAGATTGTTTAACAGCAAGTGTTTCTGATTTTTTCAATTGGGGCTACAGTAGGGATGACAGAGAAAAAATTGGAGTGAGAAAGAGGAAAGAGAAAGAGTTGAGAGGAATGAGAGAGGTGAGTAAGGATTTGGGGGATTTCTTTTTTTCCTTTTTTTAGTTTTGAGAATGAAAATTATTAAAATACCCTTAACCTTAAAACTTAGAATCCATGATATACAAGGATATTTTTGTCTACTAAAACCCGGTACACATTGCTAAAATGTACCAACTGAAAAACAGGCGTACGCGTTAGCAAACCCCTATATATATATATAATAATAGTCAGTTTTCTAGCATGTAACATTTATTTATATAAATAGTTATATCATATTGTGGTTAAAACAAGATATATTTTCATAAAAAGAAAGTCAGTCCATTTTTATATAAAAAAAAAACTTGAAAAATGCTATTTTAAGTATAACTAACATGTTCTTTTTGAAACTAATTATGTGTAGTTATTTAAGCATTGATACTATAGTTAGTTTATAACACAAAATTGAAGGACTTGTCTTCTACTCTTTCTATTTTAAAGAGTCAGAAGAACATGGATAGATAAAAATTGACACGTGTCTCAGACCTCTCCGGTAATTACTCTTTCTCAAAAAAATCTATAAAAAATGCACAATGATCTTTTCGTAGTCAACTTCAATCTCCTGATGGGTTCAGCTTAAAGAAACATATTGGATTCCCTTAATCTTGGGCTGTCAACTTCAATGCTAGATTTTATTTAAGATTTCTTAGTTTGAAATTTAGATATCTGATTCCAACAGGTTGTTAATCACTATGAGCTCTAAATTTATTTTGATGGAATGATTTATTATTTTTTCTTTTAAAGAATTTTCTGAACAAAATGCTGAAGATTCATTCATATTTTTCTTCTTTCTCTTTGGTTTGGTCTCTATGCATGTTTTTTTTTTGTGTTAATCTGAAGTGAATAAGCAAAGTTTTTCCACAACGAATGAAGAGTATTCTTTGTTTGGTAAACATTCTAATTCTAATTCTACTACTAGTGCCATAATTGAAATCTAAATCCCTCTAGTCTTTGTTCAGGTTTCAACATTAATTTTTCTTGGTGTTATCAATATGTTTCAACCATTGAGTAAAAATATTAACCATATATGGGCTCAAACCCACGACAACAATTTTCGCGAAAGCTTTTTCAAGTAATGCAAATGGCAACTTTGATTACCATATTAGAAATTAATCATGCTGTTTTGATATCCTACTAACTTTTTCTAATATAGTTTGTGTATATGCTATAAGAATATGAATAGAACAACATATAATATAATCTTTTTTATTTGTGATTTGAAACTTTTTGGTTATTGCTAGCCAATGTTAGGTGAGTGCTGCATATTAGTTGTTTATGATCAAGGAAGGATGACAATATTTCTCTAGATTTTGCAGATCAGAAGGGGTCATGCTGAGGTTAGGCACTAACTGTTAAAGCTGTAGTCCTTGATGCATTTGGTCTTGTTTATCATTTAGCACCTGAAAACTTTGGGAGGAAATATGGAAGATAACTCTTCTCCCTTCACCAAATCCCTCTTATGAGAGCGGTAAAACAAATTAGTTTCTAGTCACATGAAGCAGTGTCAGCAGGACTTTATAGTTGCTTCTTACTATTTATAGGGTCTCGATATGTTCATGTTTGCTTTACTTGGAAATTCCACTTATGTAGTCAGGTATCATGATAGTTTATATTATCTTCTCTACTTAAAATTTCAGCACCAAAGTGACTTTTGCCAACTGAAAGTATTCAGGATACGAAAGTATCAAAATGTATTTAATGAATTTGAGACAATATCTTTATAATCTTTCTAAGAGGAAATAGATACATAATCTTTTATTTTATTTTCCTAGGTTTCCTAGTTTCCCTATTTCCTTTTTTAGGAGAATTAGATTATTACAAATAGAAGATATAGAAGATATGAGAATGTATTTATTATGATTGAGAATAATAAATCAGTCTTATTTTCCATATGGTATCAGAGCTTGTCTAATCCGCTTCCGCTGTCTTTGCTGTCTGCCAGCGACCCCCTAAAATTCTCTTATTTAACATATGTTTTTAATGGGCTCCAATTGCTCGAGTCAAGTTCTACCTTAGAATTCTAGCTTTTTCTCCAACATTACCAACACGTCTGTCCTTCTAATAACACCTACACAAAATTGTGCTTCTAGAATCTGGCCAAGCTATAAGCTATACTTCCAGAGATTAATCTGACCTAGCTATAAACTATACTTCCAGTGAGTTGAATCTAACCTAGCTATAAGCTTTACGTCCAGAATTCAATCTGACCTACCTATAAGCTATACTTCCAGAGAGTTGAATCTGACCTAGCTATAAGCTATACTTCCAGAATTTGTCTCAGAATGAGATTCCCTTTCAGACAAGTAGTTGCACTTGTAGTTTACGTAATGCCCATAGTTGGCCTCTTCATTGACTTCCAATCAGGATCCTCGTTCACTGTATTTCGCTGTGCACTGCCGCTCTCTGCTGTCGGCCACCGTCCGCCGGCGGCCACCGTCATAGTTTCGACCAATGACCAGCGGATCTGGATCGTCTCTTCGAGCGAAGGCCAACCGCGCCGGTTCCGATGACTACTTCTCATTCACGCGCCGCCATGAGCTAAAAATCAGTCTGATAGTCGCCGTCGCCGTCGTCATTTTCTTCGGCGAAGATAAGGGTTGGGTGCGCCTCAAGGAGCGCGACTCAACCCTGGTAATCCACCTCCTAGAAGCCTCCCCATGCACGACCTTTCTTCAGCTGGTCTCAGGTGCGCGTTCGTTACGCGCCACCCTCCCGGTGTCGAACTCACACCGCGCCACTACTGGTTGTGTCGCCGAACCTCCATCTCTGTAATCTGCTCCTTCTGATGTCACTTTAACGCCATCATCTCGCCACTGTACTGAATCGCTGGATATACTTCATGACCCGCTCTCTCGACAGGGAGACCTCTTTCGACGCCATCGCATCAGTTCTTTCCAAGGGTTCTCTACCTCTCTATTCGTTTCTGTTTCTCGAGCAATAGTGCTTCGTTCCGCTGCAACCACAGTCGGCCGACCCAGTCAGTCGCCATCGCGACAGTTAGTTGTTGTAACCTCTACAGTTTGTCGCTGTCGGTTGTTTGCCGTGAGGGGAAATATTTTTCAGCCCCTTCAAAGAACTTTCTTCTTGGGCTAGAGTTTAGCCTGTACTTGTTGTGATACAGTGTTAAGTATCACCATTTAAGAGTAGCCCAGTAGAGAACTTTGGACCTCCAACTTGTCTTTGGCCTTTTGATGCCATCATAAGTCCCAATCTTTGGTGTTTTTGGTTTCTGCCAATGCCTTATTGTAACAGCTCACTGAGAGTTGTTCTAATGCCTTGTTGTAATAGCTTACTGAGAGTTGTTCTATGAGACTGCACGCTGATATGGCTCGTTCGATGTTAGGGGTTTTAGATTTGTCCCCAAGTACAGATCAGTTCTCACCAATTCTTCTACCTTCACATTCTGTCATTGACGTGCATATGTCGTTCAGTCGTGAGGGGAAGAAAAGTTGTAGCCGTTGTAGGGTTGTTAAGTCCCTACAGGTTTGTTGCTGTTAGCCGCTGCAGGGCAGTTCAGTTCCTGCAGGTTTGTTGTTGTTCAGGGCAGTTAAGTCCCTGAAAGTTTGTTACTGTTCAAGACAGTAAAGTCCTTGAAGGCTCGTTGTTGTTAGGGCAGTTAAGTCTCTAAAGGTTAGGATAGTTAAGTCCTTGAAGGTTCGTTGTTGTTAGGGCAGTTAAGTCCCTAAAGGTTCGTTGGTGTTAGGGCAATTAAGTCCCTACAGGTTTGTGGCTTTTAGCCTTTGAAGTTCTCCCATATGTTACCATGGAAATCATGTTCTTGAAGTTTTGTTGTTGTTCGCCACAATTGATGGCAATCCAGTCCTTGCAGTTTGTTGTTGTTCGCCACTATAGGTCATTCATCTGTTCTAGTAGTTTGTTGTTGTTTGTTGCTGCAAGTCATCATCCATTTTTTGATGGAAATCTCTCTCGTCCATTGTTGTCCAAGTTGAAGTTTCATGGTGCTAGTTCGCCCTCGTTCATTGCTGTCCAAGTTGAAGTTTCATGGTGCTAGTTTGCTTTTGTCTATTCCAAGCTTGGTTCATACAATCTTGTATGATCCAACTTGAGGGGGAGTATTATAATTTGAGATAATATCTTTAGAATCTCCCTAATTAGAGGAAATAGATACATAATCTTTTATTTTATTTTCCTAGATTTCCTAGTTTCCCTATTTCCCTTTTTAGGAGAATTAGATTATTACAAATAGAAGATATGAGAATGTATTTATTATGATTGAGAATAATAAACCAGTCTTATTTCTCACAGATCATTTAGTTTGTCTTTTGATGATAGTATACTTGTGATCGGCTTGGATTGGTAAAAAATTAGACCAAATTTGCCATGGCTAGTAGATGCTGGAGAATGTGTACTTCTCGATTTCTTTGTATCCATTTTTTGTTAATTTATCTTTTCCAAATTATACTTGCCCGAGAGAAGTGGGTTCCAGGTGGATAAAGTTATATATGTAGGGCAACAAAGATAACCTTAGAGCTTAGCTCATTAACTTTAAAGTTAATACATTGATTATCCAAGGTCGTTTAATCCAAGCACGCAGTTATGGATCATTTAAATTGGAATATACATGTAGTTATAATATTCTAATAGTTAGTTTCAAAAATAATCTAGAGTTAAATATAAGGCCACATGTGTACATGAGATTCCTTTTGAGCTATGGAGAGTTTTATTGTAAAAGACTAAATAAGGATTTGAATCTATTAAAGATGGGTTCAACTCAATTCAACACAAAATAGTTAAAATCAAATTGATATGTTGTGAGCACTTTTAGAATTGGCCCAACATTGTTATGACTAAACTTGATCTCATCTTATTTGACTTTACTCAGTTAACATAAAGATAACTTTACTTTATTAGAAGTGGATTTGACTCAAGTTAAAGAGTTGGACCTAACTTGAATCGGCAACGTGGACTCGATTCAATTCAGGGTAGACTTAGCCTAATTAACTTAGTTAGAGGTGAACTTGCCTCAGCTTAGCCTAAGGTGGGCCTGACTCGACTCTACATAAGGTACGTTCATTACTCATTAATACTTAATTTAAGTTGGGTCTAACTCAATTTTATTTAAGGTGAGCTTGGAATAATTTGGTTTAACCTAACTTAAATTCAGACTACTCATTATTATCTAGTTTGATATACATGATTTTGATGCTAAAAATATATAATATAAATAAAATAAAATCAATTATTAATTATTATATACAAGTCAACGTCACTTCATCTTATTAATTAATTTTATAAATTAACTCATATATTTAAGAAAACACATTATATTATTTTTTAAAATAATAAATATATAATTATAATAAGTTTCAGGAAAATTAAACAATAGAAATAATGAATATTTTTCAAAATAAATTAAGAAAAATCGAAATTATTTGAAGACAGGAAATATAAAAATAAAACTGAGATGATCTATAGATAAAATCGAATTTCATTACAAATTATAAAAAAGATACAGCCACGCGTCCTTAACATTGGAAACCCCATCAGTGTTGAAGGTCGTAGCTAACTGACACGCGGCAATTACGTGTAAGAAGATGAACCAAACTAGGCCGAGAAACTTGCCACGCGTACTACTGCATGTGCTGGTGTGAGAAAGATATGGTAGCACCTAAATCTATTTATTCGGTGTGCGATGTTTGAGTCTGATACAGTGAGCTGAAGAAAACCTAATCTGAGAAAGAAAAGAAAGAAAGAAAATAATAGAAGCAATAGTTAAAAATGCAGGGAGGAAAGAATACAGGAGAATCCATGAAGGAAAAGGCTTCAAACATTGGTGCTTCTGCCAAAGCTGGCATGGAGAAGACCAAGGCCACTCTCCAAGAGAAGGTATTATATCAACCCTTTATTTGCATAGCACCATTATATTAATACTTACTATCATATTTTTCATAAAATATTCATCATTTTGTCACCTACTTAATTATAAATGTGCTTGTGCTATAACCAGGCAGAAAGAATGACAGCACGTGATCCGTTGCAAAAGGAATTAGCAACCCAGAAGAAGGAAGCTAAGGTCAACCAGGCTGAGCTGGACAAGCTGGCGGCCCGTGAACATAACGCTGCGGTGAGTGAGCATAACTCGGTGGTGAAACAGGGAGCCACCTACTCCACCACCGGGGAGCATGGTCATCCCACGGGATTCCACCAGATCTCGGCGATGCCAGGTCACGGCACTGGGCAGCCCACGGGCCACGTGACTGAAGGAGTGGTGGGCTCGCATCCCGTTGGGACCAATCGAGGCCTGGGAGGCACAGCTACGGCCCGTAATACCCGTGCAGGTGGAAACCCGAATGATTATGGGTATGGAAACCCGAATGATGATTATACTATAATCAAATAAGTTATTGGCAACGGTTTAATAAAAACGATGTAGTGTTTTCTGTTCATGCTTTTTTTTCTGTCCCCTTTTCCCTCCATTTTTGTCATGGAGAGTGAATGGGGTGTTGTTACTAGCTACTGTAAAAGTGCTTTCTTTCACTCTACTGTCCCTTTATGTATCACTTCCGTTTCAATAAATAAACAAGATGCGTGTAGTGTATTACGACGATTATTATATTTTGAAAAATCTATTTGAAAATGAAAAATCAAATCGTACAGTACTTAAACTCATCATTTTAAGTTGGGATGAAATCGATCAGATCCAAATAAATGACCTTTAATAAGAAACCAACTTAAAGATAAGTTATTGAGAGTTTTTCCGAATACAAAATCAATAATAAGATATAGTTATTGAGACTTCTTACATATACAAAGTCATGAAGATAAAGTTATTGAGAGTTTTTGATACATTTATTACAACCGGGTTTAAGAGAAATAGACTAACTTTATAAATAAAAACAAAACACTTATATTGAAATAGACTAACTTTATAAATAAAAACAAAACACTTATAAATATAAGTCGATCTCATACACTCAACAATTTGACATTGATCTCACACTCAAAACAATTTGATATTGATCTCATATAATCAGATTTCACATACTCTCTCTGAACATTTTGATATCGGTTAAAGCAGATTTCACATACTCTCTCTGAACATTTTGATATCGGTTAAAGGGAGAAATTATCACAAGGAATATTATATTGATTAAATTTATCACAAGGAATATTATATTTGATTAAAATGATCACAAGTAATATTATATTTGATTAAAATTATCACAAGGATATTATGAGATTGTTAATAACTGGACATAATAAAATGATAAGAAGAATAATCCAACAAATGGATGAGAGACTTGAGAGTGAGATCATTCATTATAGGGAAAAGTTATTTTCCAATTATAATTATCGTAAATGGTTACTTACCGCAAATAATGACACAAAAATAAGTTATTGATTGATATATTCGCCAGTAAAGATAAGGTTAGTCATTATCAAAAAACTGTGACCATCGAATGAAATTAGAAATTAGGATTTTTTTCTCTCAATTATCAAAACACTGTGACCAATTAGAAATTAGGATTTTTTTTCTCTAAATTTCAGTTTGGCAAAAACTTTTCTTCTTCAATATTCAGAATTTCTCCATCCTAATCTCCCTATGTTGTTCACTACACCTTACCCTAAGCACCATTGGGATTTTATCGACTTTGTCATACTTAATTGTTTTGTTATTTTTGGATAATTGATGAAAGTTTATTGGTCATAATTAAAAAAAAAAGTAAAGGAAGAGATTGTTGAAAAGACTCCAAACATTTTGGTTTTTTTAACGATGAAAGGTTGATAATGAGTTGAAAATGTTCTAATCATTCTTACACAACATAATTTTAAATAAATGTTTAAAACATTAAACATAATTTTAAATAAATGTTTAAAACATTAAACATAATTTTAAATAAATGTTTAAAACATTAAACATAATTTTAAATAAATGT
Organism: Vigna umbellata; assembly: GCF_029865625.1. Taxonomy (NCBI): domain Eukaryota; kingdom Viridiplantae; phylum Streptophyta; class Magnoliopsida; order Fabales; family Fabaceae; genus Vigna; species Vigna umbellata. The sequence goes on along the minus strand of NC_142165.1, from coordinate 77,004,276 downwards.
TTAAAACATTAAACATATTTTAAATAAATGTTTAAAACATTAAACATAATTTTAAATAAATATTTAAAACATTAAACATAATTTTAAATAAATATTTAAAACATTAAACATAATTTTAAATAAATGTTTAAAACATTAAACATGTTTGTTAAATGTATATCATAAGTAGATGAATTGAAATAAGCCTAAATAACATTGAAATAAGCCTAAATAATTCTTATATTTATGATATTATTAATCGAAAGTAATATAATCTATTAAAAGAATTTAGAATTCATAGAAAGTAAAAATTAAGACAAACCTATCTGTTATGATCATTACATAACATAATCAATTAAAACAAAAGTTAAATATAATATATTATGCCGGTAGTCTAATATGTTAGAGAGAAAAATAAGACATAATGTTATTTTAATCAATTACATTAATTACATAATTGATTAAAAAAGAAACATGATCTAATTTATTATGCTAACAATCTAATAAGACATAATTGTCATTTTAATCTATTATATAAGTAACATAATTAATTAAAACAGAAACAAAAACATAATCGATTACAATATTAATCTAATCGATTAAACTGCGACAGAATATAATTTTCTATTTAAATCATATTAGAGATTTGACTCATTACATTTTTTCACTGGCAATATACTGACATTTTCTCTGAGTTTCTCTGAGTTTGATATAGATATATTCAAGAAGAATTCTAGGAGATTTCAAGCTACATTGGTGAATGAGAAAACAAGAAATCCATCAAAAGTCAAAGGAGTTCACTTGTTATGATCTATCTACACTATTGAGTGTAATTACTTCAGGTTCTTATACATTGTGTTTGATTTGATACCTATGTGGATAGGTCAGTTTAGAGAGTGAGTGAAATCCTCTCTTGTATTAGATTTGAGTGTGATGAGGATACCAATTAAGTGTATCATTGTATTCTTGAATTCAAACCTTGATTAGTGAATTACCTACACTAAAGTTGTTGAGAGAAAACTGGATGTAGGCTTTTTGTAGGAACTGAACCAATATAAATATTTATGTGTTTTAATCTTTCTTTTACATTTCTTTGCTTGATTTATTCAAACATCTTTGACTTTGATTCAAGATTAAATATTCTTTAAAGATTTAAAAAGCTTTTGAAATCCAATTCACCCCTCTTGGTTTGAGATATAGGGGTTACTTTTCTTGACGACTTTTCCTTCGTTAATTACCGAATGCAAATATTCGTATGATTACCAATAATGGTATTATCGACAGATTAATTGATTGTCGATAATTCGTCGAGAAAAGTTTATTTATGATGGAATATGGTGTTGTCAGGTTGCCGAATTTCTACAATCGAACTATTAGACTGTCATGAAACTAGGTTGTCAAAATATTGGATGTACTTAAGGCTATTAAATAAGGTCGACCTATCAAGTTATCGAACTAACCTGAAGTCATTGAAGAAGACAAAGAAAACAAGTTAACATATCAACTTAGGTCAAGTCAACCGAAAACAAGTTAACATATCAATTTAGGTCAAGTCAACCAAACCAACTACGAAAACTAAACATAACGAGATGATAAACAAAAAAAAATAGCAAAAGGATTATAAACCTCCCTTCTTGTTTTACTTCTTGTACTCTTCTTCCATAACAGATTAGGTGAAGTTATTGAATTGTTATATATCAAATTACTCATTATTATCTAGTTTGATATGCGTATGTCGTATCTTGATACTAGAGAGATGTGTATTAAAAGTTTGTAAATTATTAACTATTATATATAAGTGAATGTTACTTCATATTATTAATTAACTTTATAAATTAACTCATATTTATATTAAGTGAAAACACATTATATTATTTTGCAAAACAATAATATAATAATAATAAGTTTAATAAAAATTAAACAATAGAAATAATGGATATTTTTCAAAATAAATTAAGAGAAATCGAAATTATTTGAAGAGAGAAAATATAAAAATAAAACTGAGATTATCTATAGATAAAATCGAATTTCGTTACAGATTATAAAAAAGATAGAGCCACGCGTCCTTAACATTATTTGAATCCCCATCAGTGTTGAAGGTCGTAGGTAATTAACACGCGGCAATTACGTGTAAGAAGATGAACCAAACTAGGCCGAGAAACTTGCCACGCGTACTAGTGCATGTGCTGGTGTGGAAAGATATGGTAGCACCTAAATCTATTTATTCGGTGTGGGATGTTTGAGTCTGATACAGTGAGCTGAAGAAAACCTAAATCTGAGAAAGAAAGAAAGAAAGAAAATAATAGAAGCAATAGTTAAAAATGCAGGGAGGAAAGAATACAGGAGAATCCATGAAGGAAAAGGCTTCAAACATTGGTGCTTCTGCCAAAGCTGGCATGGAGAAGACCAAGGCCACTCTCCAAGAGAAGGTATATATATCAACCCTTTATGTTTGCATAGCACCATTATATTAATACTTACTATCATATTTTTCATAAAATATTCATCATTTCTCACCTACTTAATTATCATTCTGCTTGTGTATAACCAGGCAGAAAGAATGACATCACGTGATCCGTTGAAAAAGGAATTAGCAACCGAGAAGAAGGAAGCTAAGGTCGACCAGGCTGAGCTGGACAAGCAGGCGGCGCGTGAACACAACGCTGTGGCGAGTGAGCATAACTCGGCGGTGAAACAGGGGGCCACCTACCCCACCACCGGGGTGCATGGTCGTCCCACGGGATTCCACCATGGGACTGGAGGTAGTTACAGTTAAATAATGATGATTATACTATATATCATCAAAAGTTATTAGCAATGGTTTAATAAAAACGGTGTTGTTGTTTTGTGTTCATGCTCTTTTTTCTTTGTTTTTTCTTGTTTGTCCCTTTTCTCTCCATTTTTGTTATGGAGAGTGGATGGGATGTTGTTACTGGATACCACTGTAAAAGTGTTTTCACTGTACTGTATCGTTATGTATCATTTCCGTTTCAATAAATAAACAATATCATGGTATTGTGTTATGAGGATTATTATATTTTGAAAATGAAAAATCAAATAATGAAGAAAATAAAAGGCATATATAAATTACCAATGTTGTTTATCTAACGAGTAAACAAATACAAAGTTTCTTCAGAATGAAGATATGAAGTCATCAACTATTCATTTTCCATATTTTAATTTTTTTTATCAAATATTATGATTGTAAAGGTAAATATTACAATAATCCATGAGTTCTATTTTATTATTTTTTTATTCTCAAATCATGAATTAATCAACTATAGGAAATATTTGGATAGATTCTGTTTATGGTGTAGCTATGAAGTGTTTAGTTCTTTCAGTGGTACATTCTACTCGATTACAAACTTTCGTATAATTTTTAACAATAAACCGCCATTTGTGACCACACTATATTTTGCATAAAACTATTGCAAATTAAATCAAATAGACTTCCTAATATCTATATTATCTTCATACATTCTACGTCTATAATGACTCTGTCGAACGTATTAATTTGTTGAAACTATACTAAACGAACTAAAGGTAGCATCAAATTCACATAAATTTGTTATATAATTACTTAAATAGAAAAGCATAATCCAATTTACAGAATAGAGAATTTAAGAGAATAAAGAATTAAATAAGAATTTTTTTAGTTTTAATAATAAGAGAGGAAATATTACTAAACTTACTTAATTTAAGAATAACAAAACAAAATTTTGAGAATGAGACAATAAAACAATTGTCGGATGAGATGAGAAAAAAAGTTATGAAGATTGATTTTACTATTTTTTTCATTTAATTTAATTATATATTATTCTTTAGGTACATAAATTTAATTATGCAAATAATTCAACGGTACGGCTAAATTTATTTTAATTTGATTCATGGATTGCTTGACAGTTAGCTCATTAACATTAAGGAAAAATGCTACAACTATTACAAGTAACTTTTAACTGCAATTAATATTGTCAAAACGTGATTAGGTAAAGAAGCATTAAAACAATTAGTCGAATAAAAAACTAATTTTGGGTAAGAAAAGATAAATATATGAATAGGGTACATCAACCTTTATCAACAGTGTATTTAGTTACTTATGATTTTACACCAAAATAAAGAACTAGTAAGCATATTCTAATTTGTGCGTTTAGTTAAGATGATTTCAAGGCTTGTGTGTCTAATCCTATATTTATAATAATTTGAGTTGATTTTTTTTTTTTTAATTCGCTCTCAAAGGGTCTCGACAACATAGTGCAAAAGATAAGGTGCAAATTATATGCCTCTCGCTTAAACAAGAATCTTTGTTTTATTTTTTAATTTGAACTTTTGGATTCGAATCTTCTAATTTTTCGTAAAAAAGTAAACAAAAACGTAAAATCATAATAAAAATATTTTTAAAACAAAAATTGTTATACATACACTACAAAGACGACACTAATGATAAATAAGATGACAGATAATCAAATATAAAATGAAATGAAAACATAAGAGAATAATTTAAGCATTTACATCCTCTTTAACTAAAGAAATAAAAAATTGAATAGAATATACTCATAAATTAAATTAATTTAACATTATTTATATATATATATATATATATATATATATATATATATATATATATATATATATATATATATATATATATATATATATATTTGAAAAACAAGTAAACTCAAAATGTTATGTTTTTTTATGATGATGTTTTTGATGATGGTAAATGTTCTTTATTGATGATGAAAATGAATGCTCTTTCTTGCTTTCTTGGACAAATAGATTGTAACACTAAGATACTCTATGTGACTTGTTATAAAATAAGTTCATTGTTGTGGAATGATTAAAACTGAGTTAAGTGTCAAGTACTATAAAAATATGGGTTTTTCTCATTAAGTAAAATATTTAATTAATTAAAACTGAGTACAAAGTTTAATTGATTAGAAAATTAATTTAATTAATTAAAATAGTCTAAAATATACCAGATAATTTGTTCTTTAAGTAAATAATATAATTGATTAAAATTATTAATTTTGTGATATATATATACATTTATGTTTTACTTTTTTTTATAGACACGAAAATATTTTGAAAGTTATCAAAGTGTGAATCAAGAATATTAAGTTGTCTTGAAACATTTTTAGAATTATTGAAAAATTTCAAGGGTTCTAAGGTTTAAGGAGTAAATGAAAGATCAAGCAAGGATCTGTATTTGTCTTTTTTGTAACACCTGCACTTATGGTGCATTTTTTTGTAGTTTAGTCTTAGCTATCCAGGCAAAGCTCTTAAAGGTGTGTAGTCTCTTTTTTAAGTTTGTGTTTTGATGTGTTTGAGGAGAGTGAGAGTTTATTAAGTGGATATTGTATTATGTAATTTTTGACATTTGGTGTTAGTGAATTCCTTCCCACTGAGGTTGTTGGAGAAAGTTTGGATGTAGACTCTTAAAGAGTGAAGCAGTATAAATTTTGTGTCGTGTTTTTTTTTTTATTCTTGCAAATCTTTGAAGTGTAAAGGTTCTTTGAAAAAGCCTATACACCTGAAAATTTTTAAAAACTTTAAAAAGTGTTTCAAATCAATTCACCCCTTCTTGGATTGAAATATATTGTCTTTCAATTTAACAATTGCACCAGAACTGGTTCATCGAGTTTAATCGATTAAAAAGATCATGTATGATCAATAAATCATCATAATTATCATTTAAGACAAAAACAATTAGTTTGATTATATACCGACAAATAAGAATTAGAGGGGGCAACCTATGAAAAACTGGGATGGAGACCTTATTTGGAATTGTTGAAGTAGTCACAGGACAAGACTCAGTCGGTCATTATCGGAGGGAGGAATAAGGTAAGGATACTCCTAAACCATAGGTATCCTAAACCACAGTAGGTATCCTGCAACACAAGCAGTTGGACAATTGACTTCAACGACATGGATTATAGCATGCTCTACAAAGCGTAGCCAACACCCATCAATGGTCACAACGTCTGCTTGTGGGACACTCTTTGGCGGTTATGGTATCATCTGCTCATAACCAAACTACCTAAACACACATTTGTTACCAATAAAATGGATCGAAGCTTTGAAATATTTTGATGATGATGCACTCAAAGAATTGAAGAACAATTTACATGTCTGGAAGAATTATGTTAAAGTTTTTTATTGTAAATTTAATTATAATAGCTTTAAACTTTTGAATGTAACTTAAAGAAGTCTTATATCTATTTTTTATAGTTTAGAATGTTCACGACTATAATCGATTATCACTTCGAATAATTGATTATCACAGAAAACATATGAAAATGCTTTGATTCGTAAATAATCGATTATCACTTGGGATAATCAATTATCTCTGAAAGCATGAATTACCAAGGTTCGCAGATAATTAATTATCACTTGGGATAATCGATCATCACAGAGAAAGTTTTTTCATAATGACCTGAGATAATCGATTATCACAAACAGTTTGGAGTTATCTGTTAAGCTTCTGAACTAGCTCGAACCTTGGGTTATAAATAATGTGTTTCATAGTTCTTTAGGGGTTACTTAAACTATTGCAGAACATAGAGAATAGTTTGAAAAACTCTAAGTGTTTTAGAAAGCTTGCTGGTTATGTGCTTGAAGAAGTAAATGTTGTTACTTAGTGTGTTTAAGTTTTTGGTGCTCTTCTACCAAGCAGAATCAAGTTGCTCATTCTTTTGTGGGTCAAAAGAAGGTGTTGGTCATCTCTTATCTGTTAAGAGAGGTGTTTTCTAATCTTGTCCTTGTTATTCTATTACAAACTGGTTTTACATTTAGTGAAAAAGTTAATCTCTCTTTTAGAGAGATTAACAACTAGATGTAGAATCTTTTTATTTGAACCAGTATAAAAATTGCTCATGTAATCTTTTCTCTTCCCTTCTCTACTTTACTTATTTTCTTTTAAACAATGCAAGTTTTCAGTTTTATCAAAGAAATTTTTAAAAGCAAAAATTTGTTTAAAGTAAATTAATTTTTTAACTTGAACCAATTCAAACCCCCCCCCCCCCCTCCTCTTGATTTTTCCTACGCTTAAACATTCTACTACATGTTTTCTACAATTAGTATCAGAGTTTGCTTTGATATTCTTTCAAATATTTCAAAAATGGTCGAACAAAGCCAAGTGTATGCCGAGGTGCCTCCATGAACAGACCCCTTCTTTTCACTAGTGATAATTATGCATTTTAGAGAGTCAGAATGCAAATATTTTTGGGGTCTATTGATAGGGGTATCTAGGAAGCAGTTGTGAATAGTCCTATAGTTCCTATTATCAATGTGATTGGTATAGAGGAAGAAAAATCATATTTGCAATGGACTGTTGAAAAAAGCAGAATAACTCAATTTGATAAAAGAGCTCATGACATAATATCCTATGCTTTGGTTTTAGATGAGTTTTATAGGATTTCAATGTGCAAGATGACTCATGAAACGTGCAAAGTTCTTCAAGTAACTCATGAAGGAACCAGCGATGTGAAGCGTGTTAGGAAGAATACCCTTATACATGAATATGATATGTTCAAGATGCAACAAGGGAAAACCATTGTTGATGTGCAGAAGCGTTTCACTCACATTGTCAACTACCTTTCTGGTTTAGGTAAAACATTTGATATTAATGAGTTGAATGTTAAAATTTTAAAGCTTTTGAACATAATGTGTCATGCAAAGGTGACGACTATTTCTGAGTTGCAAATATGTCTTCAATGTCAATGGCTATGTTGTTTGGAAAGCTAAGAGAGTATGAGCTCGAATTGAGCAACATCCTCATACTTAACATACTCTTGCTCAACATACTCCTTCTCAACATACTCCTTCTCAACATACTCCTTCTCAACATACTCCTTCTCAACATACTCCTTCTCAACATACTCCTTCTCAACATACTCCTTCTCAACATACTCCTTCTCAACATACTCCTTCTCAACATACTCCTTCTCAACATACTCCTTCTCAACATACTCCTTCTGCTCTTTAGTAATCAACTATTTCTCAACAACATCAACATTAGCTTCTTTTGTGCATGTTCTACAAGTTGATGGATCTTCTCTTTTCACCCTCTGATGAACTTTCACCACAGTGAATAGATGCACATCTAGTTCTAGCCATATTTGTCAACCAAATATATATATATATATATATATATATATATATATATATATATATATAATACTTATATAAAAAGATAACAAATAATACAATATTTCAATTTTTTAATATTTCAAACAATATATAATTAACTAAATATAATATAAACTTAGTAAATAAAAATAGAATATTATTAAAATATACGAAATATTTAAAAATTTAAATTTCTCATGGGTATATAAATATATATTAAAAACCAAATATAATATAAAATTCAATAATCAAAGTTATTTAAATAAATAAACAAATATAACATTATAAATTATAAAAATAAAAAACAACAAAATTAAATTCGTAAATTTATAGAAAACATAACAATATATATAAAATATATGTTAAAAAAAATTAATAAACTTTTTAAAATAAAATTATAAGTAGTATTCTATTCACAATTAAAATATGAAAAGAATGATTTTATTTATTTGAAGGAAAAAAATAAATATTTAAAACTGTATTTCTTAACAATTTATGTATAGTTGATGAACCAAGATTTCCAGCTTTTTAAGGAAAAGTTAATCTATAACTTTATTTGAGGTTATTTGGATGTTGTGTGAAATATATTAATGTTGGATGAAAGTTAATCTATTACTTTATATATTAATGTGTGAAACAAAGTTAATCTATAACTTTATTTTATGAGACTATTCTGACTCAATTAAATATTAAATTTATATAAGGATGAAAGTTGGATGAGAGTTGAAAGAGATTTTTATTGGTATATTTGACATTAAAGATTAAATCTACATATAAATATATATAAATATTTATCTTGTTATATTAATTGAAATACAGTAAATATAATGTGCATAACCTCATATTCTAATTAATATACTTATTTTTCATAATATAAATATTTATCTTGTTATATTAATTGAAATACAGTAAATAAAATGTGCATAACCTCATATTCTACTTAATATACTAAATTTTTCATAAGTAGTGTATATTGTATGACGAGTATGTTACACTTAGTAGTGAGTAAGATAGTTTTGAAAAAGTATAGATAATAAAAACTAATTAATATTAGTTTCTATTGTATTACATGAAGTTTTTTTTTTCAAGTATTATTTTTTAAAAATGTTTCTTGTGTATATATTAAGTAATAATGTAATACATAAAGGATTCCTATGTAATTTTTTTTAATATTAATTATGAGATGCTGTAATTATTAAAAATTAAAAATTAAAAATTCTATTAATTGGGATGTCACCCTAATAACTTAATACACCTTTTCTGCAATAATTGTTTTTCAATATATAAAATATATATTTTTTCATGCTCAATAAATAGTTCATTTTAACATAATTTTACAAATATGAATTTTAAATTTTTAAAGAGAATAAAACTAATTTTCACAATTTAAAGAGATCGAGATACTACTTTTACATTCATTTAAAAAAACAGATTTAGAAGAATAAAATATTATTGTATATAAATTAAATAATCATAAGGCAAGTACATATACTTTACCATACTAAAGAAAATTATTCTCCAACCCCAAGATAATAAGGACAAGAAAAGAACCATGATTTCCAAATAAGTGGGTCAGCTAAAGAGAACAGGAATTTGATGATATAAGCGGAAGTTGCAATTGATAAACAAAACAAGCTATAAATAAAACGCAACTCAACAACAAAACTAACATTCAGTACTGCTAAAGTGGCAATGCACAACAATAATAATAGCTCTGGCTAATGTACCTCACAAACACAAACTTCATACTGATTTACGCAATTCGGAAGCTCCATGAGCAAAGTGGCATCTCTCTCCAAATGTGCAAGACCCTTTGGAAAAATTCTCGCACAGCTTCGTCTTAAAATTGCTTCCATGCTCTCGAATAGGTGCACCAGGAACACCTGGGTTAGCTTTTGATGCAGACATTTGCAGGGTCAGTAGCAAATCCTTCACCATATTACTAGCTTCCTTGATTTGCTCAAAATTTCCCTCTAGTTCAATGTTTCTAATATTAGGATCCGATTCATGCTCCCTGATCGAAAGTTTGGCTCCAGTTTGGCGGCATATCTGTTTTGAGTTCACACCACCCTTCCCAATGATTGCACCAGCCAGGGATGCTTCTACGCTTATCTTGGCAGTGGCATGGGAACCAAAACTTGTAGCAGGACCAGGAGAAGGCTCCATTCGACCACCAAAACGACCTGCTGCAGTCGGCCCCAACGCTCGATGGTCATCAAATGATGGAGCAATTTGCTTCCCAAGTTCCCATTCACCATGGGCAAAGTGGCATTTGTCACCAAATTTGCAACCTTCAGCAGTATTAAATTTGTTGCATATGCGGGTCTTTACAGCAGGTGGCGCAGACCCATTTGGTACAGGTGGCAGAGCTGCCACATTTCTTGATGCTGGAGGTGCTGCAGGTGTTAGATTCATTATATGGGCAACGGCATTATAGCCACCAGGAACGTAATGCAGGAAGTGGCAGCTCTCACCAAACGGACAACCAGAAGTGCTGCAAGACAATTCACAATCAGGTTACACCACACTCGTTTCCACTTCTTTAAGTATAAAATGTAACATGAAGAAACTACCGGCTTATTTAGCAAAATCTACAGCAAGGAGTTTTAAAATAGGACAAACAAGTAACTTAGACTATCAGAGTCGTCTACTATATAGTTGTATATTGATACATCACCCATGCACACTGTAATGCTTAAAGGTAACAAAGTTTCAGAATGGTTCCTCCAAATTGTAAAGGAAACAATACAGCTACATCATAAGCCAAACAGAAGAAAGACAAAGTCATACAGGCAGATCTCCAATCAAGGCCCACTTCTTAGGATCAACCAGTCACAGCAACAAGTATATAGACAGCCTAAAAAACTTAATATAAATGAGTATAGCTTCTAGTTTTACCCATCCAAAATACTTAATGTCATCTCTACTCAATCTGAAATATAATCACAGTAAAGACAAACACCAATAAAAATTTGAAAAATCAAAGAACAAGCATTCAAAGAACTCAAACATAAATATACAACAGCAAATAAATGAATATGTTTTTTAGATTGGCAACTGGTAACCAAACAGCGTTGTGAACCGGAAAATATTGGAATATAGAGGAATCTCCTTGTATCAGCATAAGAGGCCAATCCTTGTCACTATAAGCTTTGAATTGAAGGTCACAATCAGATGGGAAAAACAATTCTAGGCCTAGTGTTCTTTTTTATGTAGCGAAGGATCCTTAGGGCAGAATTGCGATGGATGGTTGTCAGCTTAGAAAGAAATTGCACAAGATAGTGCACAACATAGGTTATATATGGCTGTGTGCTTGTGAGATACACGAGTCTTCCTATGAGATGTCTATAGCTAAGAAAATCATAAGTAATTCTTCTGAGTCAATTGAAATCTTCTAAGTATTATCCATCGGTGAAGATGTTTAGCATCCCAAAAGACATGGGTCACTTAGAAATTCCACCATATATTATCCCGGGCACATCAAGATACCTTTCTTTGACCATGCCACTTCAAAACCAAGAAAAAACCATAATTCTCCGGACTCTTTGATGGGAAGGGATCATCAAGGGCTTGCCTAATTTGTGCTATTTCTTGATCAGTATTTCTTGCCAAAATCATATCATCCACATATACTAAAAATATTGTGAAGGAGTTATTAACTTAACAAATAAAGAATAATCATGCATAGCCAGTAAAGAGAAGAAATGAGGAGAGTTTAGCGAACTTTATTCAAGACCATATAATGCCTTCTATAGTTTACACACTTGTACCGACAAGACTTTATTCAATCCAAGAGGGGCCATCATGTAAACTTCTTTCACCTCACCAGGTTAAAAGGCATTGTTGATGTCAAGTTGCCTTAGTTTCCATTTCAACATGGAGGCAATAGATAGAATTAACCTGTCAGTGGTTATCTTTGCCACAGGTGAAAACATATCCAGATAATTAATGCCTTCAATTTGAGTGTAACCTTTTGCTACTAAGCAAGCTTTTTATCTCTCTATTGTGCCATTTGCTTGCGTTTGATTTTGAAACATAACATAGGAATTATAACATGAAGACAAGTGTGTATATGATAAAACGGGAGAAAGTAGATAGAGAACCTTGGAAGAGGTATCGGAGACCATGTTGATATAACAATAATAATCCTTCAAATAACCTAAAGGCTTTCTTACTCTAGTGCTATGGTGAGGAGGTGTACTTGCAATGTTCATTTCAATTGAAACATTGGTTTCAGTTGTAGGACGGGAGTTTGTTTCTTCTGAATCGGATGAATGATAGGTTGAGCTTGAGGACAGGAGTGTTTGGAACAATTTTAGGCTCAATAGGCTGACTAACATCAATAGGAATATGAACTTGAGGATCATGGGTTTGGGAGATTGGATATTGATTGCTATGATTTTCACCATTAGGGAAAGTACATCGGTCAACCTCACTACCTTTGGTCTCTATTTCGCAATATGGAAACACCCTTTCATAGAAAACAAAATTTCTAGAAACACCCTTTTGTGCAAGTTTCATATCCTAAGAAAACACATTTGCAGGCCTTAGGATCAAACTTGGTTTATGAACAGGTGAGGTACTGACAGAACAAAGATATACCAAAACCTTTAGTTGAGAAAAATCGAGTTTTGCTTTATGTAAAGCCTTATGTGGGGAAGAACAGGTGTAGGCAACATGATGATAAAATCAGCATGTGACCCAGCAAAAGACCAGTATAATTTTGGTAAATTGGATTGTGTAACCAAAGCTCTTGCTACATTCAAAAGGTGCCAATGTTTTCTCTCAACAATGTCATTTTGTTCAGATGTGTTAAGACAAGGTTTGGTGCATTATCCCTTTATTAGCATAAAAATTAATTATAAAAAACTTTGTTCCATTGTCACTCCTTATGGTCTTTATCATTGAGTTAAACTGAGTTTGTATAAAGGTGACAATATTTTGTCATGTTCTTACAGATTCAAACTTTTGTTTCAAGGAAAAAATCCAAGTATAACGTGAGTGATCATCAATGATTCTGAGAAAATATTTATGTCCATGAATAGATGGAATAGAATAAGGTCCCTATAAATCAGTGTATATAACATCAAACATTTAATAGAGATTGAACTGCTAATGGGAAAGAAGAGCCTCTTTTCTTTAGATAAACGAAAAACATCACAAATGTTGGATTCATTACTTTTGACAAAAGGAAATTTTTTCTCTCCATCAAGACATTTGATGGAAACGTGACCAAGAAAAAAATGCCAAAGGGTGTTAGTACTTAAAGTGGCTAAACTTACGACTATGATAGGTTGGTAGGAGGTTCGAGCATGTAAGAAGGTTTGATAACTGAATATCAATTGAACCACTCATCTTCAAGGAGTTCTTGTCCTGAATTTTACAATGAATGGAATCAAATATGAGAACACATAAGAGACTTCTAATCACTTTAGAAACAGGTTAAAATTAAAACAAGGAATGTAAAACACATCATGCAAAACATGATTTCAGGTTAGAAAAACACTCCCTGAGTAATTAGCAACAACTTTGTTTCTAGTTAAGAAGTGGCCTTTAAGCCTAAATCAATCCCACAAAATTAGCTTGTAGGATGAGATTTACACCTACTTATATGCTCTAAACTAGTCTTATCTCTAGTCTAAGTGGAACTTCCAACATTTCCATTGGGTAAGGTGACATGTATGGGCTTAATTTGATGATATGATGCAAAATGGAAAAGACAAACAAATATTATCAATGGCTCCAGTATCTAGTATACATGTAGTGAAAGAGGGAAAGGTTTTACTAGTGTTTTACTGAATCGGAGGGGTGGAAGTTACAAACACTTGGTTGGAAAGATGACTATTATCGAAGATTTGTGACTATTGTAGAAGAATCAGATTTTCCTTCAAAGAATCACCATAATAGGAAAAGAAAAGGATAGATATTGAGTTCGTGAAATGCACATAGTGCTATATTTTTCTTATTGCAATGAAGGAAAACCAATAGAGGAAATAAATGTGTACACTGCAAACACTACCAGACAAAAGACACCTTCGCTAACATCATACCATTGTGCTGCTATGCAAAGTAGAAAAGCAAAATAGAACAGAAAATCAGAATTTGGGTGCTTAAAGATCTCTCAAGGCGATGCATGTTTGTGTCCTTTAGGTGAGCTGTGTTGACTTATTTGATAAAGTACAAAACCACCAAAATTTTATACGTAGTTTAGACAACATACCTAACCCAACCAATTGAAGTTCAATTCATATTAGTTTGTTAATAGCTTACCAATTGAAAGGTGGGTTCAAAAGCAATAGAACCCATTAAAGGATGAAAAAATGATGTCAAACACAATTACAAGGGAAATGTACTAATTAAGCTGAAAGGTAAACATTAGTGAGAAATGATCAATTTATCACCAATAAAGTGATGTTGTAATGATCAATTTATCACCAATAAAGTGATCTTGGAACCACATTGTTATCTTTTTCTACCTTGTTATTTTTGTTACAACTTGTTTAGACAAAGAACAATATGTACCTGTATAAAAGCTTTGAATGCTCAATTAATTCACAAAATTGCACGATTAAGTTTTAAAGCAACTAAACAATTAATTATTAAATAAATTATAATAAAACACTATTAATAACAGATTGGCAGTTCAAAAATATTTATTAGATAGGAATAGATTAGAACCTGAAAAACTTGGTACAAGGCTTCGATTTGCTTCCTACACCAGTTGATAAGGACTCCATTTCTGTTGCAAAACATTATTACTTATTCTCAGTTAATATTCCCTTCGCTTATTAATCTTTTATTCCAAAGGTATTAATACCAACAAACAAAATTATAGTATAATTACTATTGAGTGACAACATTTTATAATTTTTCTTAAGTTGTGAGTTCATTAGACAGGGAAATCAGAGGTTAAGTTTTCCACTGCCCAAACTACTGAAAAACAGACAAATCTGAAACAATTCTACCACAGCAAAAGCTATGCTCATAAGTGAGAGAGAAATTTCTCACCTCAAAGTGCACCCCACAAAACACAAACGAAGAAAACAAAGGCAAACAACTTTTGAAGTCCAATAAAACACAGCGAAGAAAATTACCAAAATCAAAGAAACCAAAAATGCTCAAAATCAAACCTTGTTTGGATTTCTTAAATCCACCATTGGAGTTGAAACCAAATTCGAGCCTTCCCCTCTTTCGAGTATCCATGGAACTAGATCCGGGAGAAATGGCGAGTTCTATGTATATAAGATTCCAGGAAAAACCTAAGATTACAAACTTAAGCTTAGAAGCAATGAGAGGAAATGAAAAGACGAAGAAGAATTGATAGAAACTGAACGAGGAAAAACCCTAACCCTAGGAGCTCTGATCCTGAAAGAAGGGTTTTGCAAAGTAGGAAAGGAAAGAGTTTGATGATACTATAAATGAAAAGATGATAAAGATTGAGAAAATATAATTTTCATTTTATCTCCATGATATGTGTAAATGTATTAATATTAATTTGATGATGTTATCTATTAGGTGTACATACCCGTTGGATTTGTTATGACATTTTTTGCTGCTCCCATCGTCACATGACATTCTTGATCATTTATATTGTCAGTAAATTATATATTTTTATTTAAATTTATATATACTTAATGTACATATATATACTAAATATATTATAAAATATTTTACGATATTTATAAATATATCTTTCTTAATATTATAATTTGGTTTAATTAAATTTGATATTTATGATAAATTTGAAAGGTTTTATTTGACTATCTATTCAAGTTTTTGTTTTTTATTTTAGACTTTTTTTATTAAGTAGGTAGTGGTTAACAAGACTGCTCTCTTGTTTCGTTACCTCCTTAGTTTTTGTCATAAGAAATTTTATGATTTTAAAATTTTACAATTTAATAATTTTTTAATTTTATAGTTCGAAATTATTTTAAAATTTATAATTTAATGCATTTTGATTTTTTATTATTTTAAAAATTTTAGGTTTATAGCTTTATAATTTTTAAATTTTTTAATTTATAATTTTATGATTTTATTATTTACAATTTTATAAATTTATAATTTTATGATTTTAAGATTTTATATTTCATAATTCTATAGTATTAAAATCATATAATGAATCAAATAATCATGTAATCTTATATACTTATAATCCTATAATTTTTTTTTTATAATCTTAAAATTTTATCATATTATAATTTTATAATTCATAATATTATAGTATTATAATATTACAAATTTATCATTTCATAATCTTATAATTTCATAATTTTATAATATTATAACTTTAAAATTTATAATCTTATAATTTTCTAATATTAGAATTTTATAATTTTATAATTTTATATTCTACAAGTTTATAATTATATAATTCTTTAATTCTATAATTCTATGAGTTGAATACTCTTAATGAAAAACGTTTTCGCAACCCTTCACGTTATTGAGCTCTTGAAATATTCTTTTCGAAAGCTCAGGTGCTCGACTTAAGATTTATGTATAAACTTTGATAAGTTTGTTATGTTATTCAGAATATATTTATTGCAGTGTTTTGTAAGAACTTCCTTAGGAAAACAATCATTTAACTTAGTTTCTGCATTTAAAATATAAAGCTCAATTGTAGATTTTTCAAGATGATTGTTTAGTTAAAAGAAGAGAAAATAACACAATAGATTTTATACTAGTTCGCTCCAACTGAGTTATGTCCAATCTCCTCTACAGGGGGTTCCACTATAATCATCACACAATTACAAATGAGTATTAGCACCACTATTGGTACTCAACTACCTCGTTGAGATATCTTCTAAGTATTAGCATCACTCTTGATACTCAACACCTTGTTGAGATTTCCTTTCATATCTGTACCACTTATGGTACTCAAAAACCTGTCGAGATTTTCTTTGAGTATTCGAACCAATAGTACTAGACTACCACGCCTAAATTCCTCAACTCAAATAGAGTTCAGTTGTGAGTGTTTATTTTCTCTTCAGAATTGCAATCAATGATTGCTTATAAGTAATTCATACTATATCTCTCAACGAGAGGATTTGAATGTAATACAACATAGTCTCAACGAGAGGATTTGAATGTAATACAACATAGTCTAAACATTCATATGTTTTCTCTTCTCTCTTATAGAAGTAAGCAATTTGACAATGAAGCTTGAGAGTATCTCTTTCTCTTTTTCTCTTCTCTTCTCTTTAGCTAGATTAATTCTTTTCCTTGAGCTCTTTATCTTTTTCTCTTCAGCTTTTTCTCTTCAGGATGGATATATCGTTGTAAGCTCTTCTTTCTTAAGATTTTCTCTTAACTTATCGATCTTGATTTTTTTCTCAAGAGATCTTTTATTTACAGGCTTCACGAATATTTGTCTGTTAGACTGAGTTTATAGTTTATAGCTTTGATACTTGTGTTTTCTCTTTCTTCTTTTCACAACAACCGTTTTGTAAGTCAACTTTATCAAAACAAACATATTTTTTCAATCATTTGCTTGAAGTATGTTGTACGTAGGGATGGTAACGGGTTGGGTCGGGTATGGATAGTGTCTATCCACAATCCGACCCAAAAATAAAAGCTCCACCCACAACTCGTCCGCTACCTACCCGAATATCTACTTCAAAAAAATATACACATATCTTAAAATCCATGGATAACCGTATATACTTGCAAATACATGCAAATACCGAAAAATATTAAAATATATATATTTTATACATTTTTAAAATAAAATTTAAATAAAATTACAAAAAAAATGTATATAATTTAATATAAATGAAATAAAATATAAACTAAAATTTAATTTTAATTAAATTTAATCTAAAAAAATAGAAAGTAATTCATTTAAATTTAATTTAATTTAATTTAATTAAATATAAATTAAATTATTATTTTTATTATTTGCAGGTAACGAGTATCTGCGGATCGGGTAGTATAATACCCGCACCTAACTCGTTTATAAGCAGGTATTAAAATATTCGCTACCTATAACCCGCTGGTATTAAAATATCTGCTGCGCACAACTCGCAACCCGCGGGTAGTAAATATCTGCGGATACCAACTATCCATCCCAGATTTTATTTGCGAGTGCAGATTTTTTTGTCATTCCTAGTTGTACGATCTTTTTAGACTTTGCTTCAAGTAAGGAACATTCCGTGAATATTTATTTTGTTTTAACGTCTACATTTTGATATTTGAACCATATTGTGGATACGTGTAGTCTAATTTATCTGTAAAGTTAGAGTAAATTGTGCATGCAACATATGTGAATTTTCTTTGAAGATATCAAGCATAGATATACACTTCATCAAAAGATGAGGTACTTAGTAAAGTAAACACTTCTTTAGCTTTTTGTCTCTTTTTAGACTTAGTAAATCTTCCTTACATATTTTAATAATTGAGTCTTTTAAAGCATTGTGTTAGAGACATTGTCTTGACCCATTTTGTTTTCGAGAGAAGCTAAATACCTATTCCAGGTATTATAAGCATTAAGCTTTTATCTCAATATATCTTGAACGCTTTAGGCAGAACATCATTTAGCAATGCGTCTAGGTGTTTTAGCTTAGATGTTTTTCTATTTCCTTGGACCTAAGTGTTTCCCTATGTTTTTCTATGTTTAGGGATTCTGGTTTTAGGTTGTGTTTGTTTAGGGTTTAGGCTTTAAGTTTTATGTTCTCACCCTAAGTTATTTTTTTATTATTATTCTGTTTTAATGTTATTTGATTAAACTTCAAAACATGAGAGCGTTTGGTTGTATAGATGATTTTGTCTTTAACATGGAGCTCTCTCAAGTGTTTTTTTATGATGAACTTGTTAAATGTTCTTTCTTAGGTGATTAAATTGTTATATTAGGATTAAATTCATGTAAGATAGATTATTGCTTAAATATAATAGTAAAACTGCATAAATGTGGTGTAGTGCTACTAACTTAATCGATTAAGTTAATGTAAAATCAATTAAAGTGAGTCAGAGGCACACCTGGGTTGTGCTGTCTGTTTTAATCAATTACATTAGTAACCTAATTGAATAAAACAAAGAATTATATATATATATATATATATATATATATATATATATATATATGTGTGTGTGTGTGTGTGTGTGTGTGTGTGTGTGTGTGTGTGTGTGTGTGTAATTCCTTTTGTAAGTACGTAAAACATTCTGAAAGCTATCGTTTGTGAAACAAGAAAACTTTGTGAGAATTCTTGGGGCATTCTTAGAGGAGCCAACATAAATTGTGAAGATTTAAAGGATCAAGCTCTCAAGAGTGAAAGGGAAGATCAATGAAGTGTCTAGATTCTGAATTCTTTGTAAGATCTGCACAAGGGGTGTACCAAGTTTTATTTTTCTGTAATTCTTTGTGAATTGCGATAACCTTTGTTGTGTAAGCAAGGTTCCTAAAATAGTGTGTATAGCCTCACTCTTAGGAGTATGTTCTTGGTTCCTAGAGTGAGTGTGGGTAGTTTCACCCTTAGGAGTTTATTCTTGTTGTGATTTGAGATTTAAAGTGGGTGAATCTTGTATTCTGTAAATCTTGACATCCTTAGAGTGGATTTAGACTCTTGATTTAGAGTGGATTTCCTTTCAACTAAGGTTGTTGAAAGAAGACTAGATCTAGACTCTTGAAGAGTTGAACCATTATAAATCCTTGTGTTGATTTCTTTGTTTATTTTTGCCTCTTATATTGTTGAATCTTTGATGTGTTTCCAATCATCAAAAGCTGAAAGGCTTTATCACCTCTGATCTCTCCCTTCCAAACAAGAAGAAAACTATGGTAGTAAAATATATTATGTGTTTAGTACATGAAAACTAATTTATCTAGATACTAATTCACTTCCTTCACTTTTAAACTGTGATTAATTTGGTGATATTGATAATTTCTAGTTTCTTAGGTTTAGAGAACTTTTATCTACGATTCCTTTGTAATTATGTATTTGACCTCATTTATTTTCTTTTTAGGCAAGAAGATAGAGATGTAGGAAGCGACTCATCTCATCTAAACATCTTGAAAATGCATGTCAACCAATGATGCATCATTGTATGATTGGCACTTGGACTTTCATATTTCTTTAGTATTGTTAATTATATCTGGCCATTTCATGAATATTTCTTGAGTGTGTTTATTTCAATGTTTAAAAATTTATTCTGAGAATGCGAATTTTGGAATGTGATATTTCCATGTTTATTATAATCCATAAAAGAGTTTTCCTTTAATTAAATGATTAGCACATACAATCTTTTGATACATTTCTTGTACTTTAATCAACTAGTTCATAGCTTAGATAAAATCAAGATTCTTTTGAAAAATAATTATTTTGGTGTAAGGGGAAGTAATGCTCTTTGAAAGAACTAGATATGGAAGACATTAGATTTAAGTGGACATCTTTTATTTTAGATGTTAGTAACTTATATAAACTTGACTATAATTTAATATTGTATATGTAGGTTAATATAACATTTAGATTAGATATATAATTTTATTACAAATAATGTGTTAAATATTATTAAACAATTTAATATATAAAATCAATTCCATTTTATATATATTGATTATAAATTGATTAGACATAAATGTCAATGTATATCAGAATAAATTAATTTTAAAAAATATATATGTCAAATAAATAAATTTAAAAAATATATATGTCAAATAAATAAATTTACGTCATAAAATTCCATATATTATGACAAATAAATCCATATATGTTATAATAAATTCAACTATTTTATATTTTATGATTTGATAAGTGATTTTTTTCATAATAGAATAATATGTCACAGATAATATATTAAACATATGATATACATTTCTGCGATATCATATAAAATTCGAACCTATGACGGTTAAAACTATAAAGTCAGTCTATCTATTATAATAATGTAATAATAGGTCAATTTTATGCGTTTTATATATTAAAAAGAAATTAATATGTCAAATGCTTTTATAGCAAATTAAAGAGATAACGAAGTAAACAATATAAACATAAAATATGTTTGATACGTGAAATTTTTTTAACATAATTGGTTTAAAAAAATTATATCCATTATTTTTTAAGACTGAAGACCGAAATCAAAATTTCCAACAACGACAAATTCTAATTCAACTCTACTCTTTATTTTCTTGGATTCATCCCCCTCACTTTTCCCCAAATCTTCACCTCAATCCAAACACTACCTAAAATGGTTCATTTTAACATAATTTTACAAATATGAATTTTAAATTTTTAAAGAGAATAAAACTAATTTTCACAATTTAAAGAGATCGAGATACTACTTTTACATTCATTAAAAAAAAACAGATATAGAAGAATAAAATATTATTGTATATAAATTAAATAATCATAAGGCAAGTACATATACTTTACCATACTAAAGAAAATTATTCTCCAACCCCAAGATAATAAGGACAAGAAAAGAACCATGATTTCCAAATAAGTGGGTAAGCTAAAGAGAACAGGAATTTGATGATATAAGCGGAAGTTGCAATTGATAAACAAAACAGGCTATAAATAAAACGCAACTCAACAACAAAACTAACATTCAGTACTGCTAAAGTGGCAATGCACAACAATAATAATAGCTCTGGCTAATGTACCTCACAAACACAAACTTCATACTGATTTACGCAATTCGGAAGCTCCATGAGCAAAGTGGCATCTCTCTCCAAATGTGCAAGACCCTTTGGAAAAATTCTCGCACAGCTTCGTCTTAAAATTGCTTCCATGCTCTCGAATAGGTGCACCAGGAACACCTGGGTTAGCTTTTGATGCAGACATTTGCAGGGTCAGTAGCAAATCCTTCACCATATTACTAGCTTCCTTGATTTGCTCAAAATTTCCCTCTAGTTCAATGTTTCTAATATTAGGATCCGATTCATGCTCCCTGATCGAAAGTTTGGCTCCAGTTTGGCGGCATATCTGTTTTGAGTTCACACCACCCTTCCCAATGATTGCACCAGCCAGGGATGCTTCTACGCTTATCTTGGCAGTGGCATGGGAACCAAAACTTGTAGCAGGACCAGGAGAAGGCTCCATTCGACCACCAAAACGACCTGCTGCAGTCGGCCCCAACGCTCGATGGTCATCAAATGATGGAGCAATTTGCTTCCCAAGTTCCCATTCACCATGGGCAAAGTGGCATTTGTCACCAAATTTGCAACCTTCAGCAGTATTAAATTTGTTGCATATGCGGGTCTTTACAGCAGGTGGCGCAGACCCATTTGGTACAGGTGGCAGAGCTGCCACATTTCTTGATGCTGGAGGTGCTGCAGGTGTTAGATTCATTATATGGGCAACGGCATTATAGCCACCAGGAACGTAATGCAGGAAGTGGCAGCTCTCACCAAACGGACAACCAGAAGTGCTGCAAGACAATTCACAAGCAGGTTACACCACACTCGTTTCCACTTCTTTAAGTATAAAATGTAACATGAAGAAACTACCGGCTTATTTCGCAAAATCTACAGCAAGGAGTTTTAAAATAGGACAAACAAGCAACTTAGACTATCAGAGTCGTCTACTATATTGTAATATATTGATACATCACCCATGCACACTGTAATGCTTAAAGGTCACAAAGTTTCAGAATGGTTCCTCCAAATTGTAAAGAAAACAATACAGCTACATCACTAAGCCAAACAGAAGAAAGACAAAGTCATACAGGCAGATCTCCAATCAAGGCCCACTTCTTAGGATCAACCAGCAACAAGTATAATAGACAGCCTAAAGGACTTAATATAAATGAGTATAGCTTCTAGTTTTACTCATCCAAAATATCTAATGTCATCTCTACTCAATCTGAAATATAATCACAGTAAAGACAGCATTCAAAGAACTCAAGCATAAATATACAGCAGCAAATAAATGAATATGTTTTTTAGATTGCCAAAGGGTAACCAAACAGCATTGTCAATGGAAAGATAGTGGAATATAGAGGAATGCCAAAACTCCGCTATAAAAATGTCATTGCAGCCGAGCACTGCCATACCATTTGAAGTACAAAACCACCACAATTTTATATGTGGTTTTGACAAAATACCTAACCCAACCAATTGAGGTTCAATTCATATTAGTTTGTTAGTAGCTTACCAATTGAAAGGTGGGTTCAAAAGCAATTAAAACCATTAATGGCTGAAAAATTGATGTTAAACATAATTACAGGGGAAACAGACTAACTAAGATGATAGGTAAACATTAAGTGAGAAATGATCAATTTATCACCAATAAAGTGATCTTGGTGCCAACTACATTGTATCCACTTGTTATCTTTTTCTATCCTATTATGATACAACTTGTGTACACAAAGAACAGTACGTACCTGTATAAAAGCTTTGAATGCCCAGTTAATTGGCCAATTAAGTTCTAAAGCAACTAAACAATTAATTCTTAAACTAATTATAATAAAACACCATTAAGAATAGATTAGCAGTTCAAAAATATTTATTAGATAGGAACGGATTAGAACCTGAAAAACTTGGTACAAGGCTTTGATTTGCTTCCTACACCAGTTGATAAGGACTCCATTTCTGTTGCAAAACATTATTACTTATTCTCAGTTAATATTCTTTTTGCTTATTAATCTAGTAAATTTTATTCCAAAACTATTAGTATTAAAGAACAACGCTATAATATAATTACTTTTCAGTGACAACATTTAGAATTTTTCGTACCTTCTGAGTTCATTAGACAGGAAAATCAGAGGTTATGTTTTACTACAAAATAGACTAATCTGAAAAAATTCTACCACAGCAAAGCAAACTATACGCTCATAAGCACGAGAGAGAAATTTCATCCCTCAAAGGACACCCCACAAAACACAAAGGAAGAAAACAAAGGCAAACAACTTTTGCAGCCTAATAAACCAAATCGAACGAAAATACCAAAACCCAAGAAACCAAAAATGCTCAAAATCAAACCTTGCTTGGATTTCTTAAATCCACCATTGGAGTTGAAACCGAGTTCGAGCCTTCCCCTCTTGCGAGTATCCATCGAACGAGATCCGGCAGAAATGACGAGTTCTAGGTATATAAGATTGCAGTGAAAACCTAAGCTTACAATCGATGAGAGGAAATGAAAAGACGAAGAAGAATTTATGGAAACTGAATTAGGAAAAACCCTAATCTAGGAGGAGTGGTGATCTGAAACAGGGGTTTTGCAAACAATGAGCGTAGAGAAAGCAGTCAGTTTGATGCGACTATAAATGAATAAAGTGATAAGATTGAGAAAAGATAATATTTATTTTCATATCTTGTAATGATATATATAAATATATTTATATATTTGATGATGCTATCAATTTGGTTTAATTTTAGTACGATTTGTTCTGACATTTTTACCCGCTTTCCTTCTATCGTCACATGACAATATTATTGATTATTGATGCTGTCACGTAAACTATATTTTGTATTTTATTTAATTTTATATACATTTATATAATTGTACATGTTTTCAAGATTATTATAGAAAGATATTTATTAAGATATAATAATTTTTTTATTAGATTCTAGTTTTTAATCAAGTGAAATACGAATAATAAACAATGTCATATTATGATAACTAAGCTTTTTAACAAGTCACAAACGTAATTAAGTATAAATAGACACATGAATACATTTTTTTTACAAAGATTAAGATCTTATGTTTTTATTTCATATTTAAATTTCATATAATATGTTTGTAAGGAATGTGGTATTCATGAAAAACGTTACATCAAATAATAATATTACAAACGAATAATCATGTATCACATAAACTAAATTATTTAAAATTTATAAATATTACTAAATAAATTTTAACATACTTTTAAGATATTATTGATATTAAGAAATATCTTAAAGGTATTTATAAATAATGTTATAATAACTTCTTATTAGATTTTATTATATCTTGATATAATAATAATTATTTAATATTTTTAAAATATCATAGTAATTAATTATCTAATATCTTCAAAATATAATTTTAATTATTTTTACATAATTTTATGATATTATAATTTTACAAGTTTTTAAAATAATAAAATAATATATAACGATATCTAGGTAACGAAACAACGTAACAAACAATAACATCAGTTAATTAATAATTACATAATTCAATTAATAGAAAAATTAAATAGTAGAAGTTTAATTGAAAAATATAAATTTATTAAATATCTGATAATTAAATTTTTAAATATCTAATACATTTTAAAAATTTATTAGAGATTTGATCGAAATTTTTTAAATTTAATAGGAATTTAAAACTTGATCAAACCATAAATAATTTATACACACTCTCAAAATATTAGAAAATATCTTTAAAATATAGAGTTATAAGGTGGTTTAATGATAAAATTAGAAAGAAGAGTGAAAGGGGTTGTGAGTTTAACTCAACATCCATAACAATAAACCAAGAAAGAAAAAGGTTTTCATATGTAAAGAAGGGGAAAAAGATACATACAAAGTGAACAAAACATAAAACAAACTATCATTCATGCATAACTAATCTTTATTTTCATCTTTCACATAATTAGTTGTCTACCCATGAGTATATCTTAAGACAACTTTTAGCTTAGTGAACAAATAAGGACATTTAATGTAATGTTAGATATAAGTTTCTCACATTTATAGCTATGCAATTTAGAGATGGGTTTTATGGTTTGAGATGTAAAAAAAATTTATATCATAGTATTTATACTCATAAATATCCGTATCCGTTAACTTCTAATTTACCAAAGTATCATATTTTATATATATAAGAAGTGATGTATTGTATTTTATTTGAATTTATTTGTGTTTTATTTTTTTATTGAATGTTTAAAATTAAATTTTATATATATATCTTTTTTAGATTTTTATAGTTATACAAATTTTTATTACTTTATACCATCTTTATATGTATATATATATATATATATATATATATATATATATATTTATGATTAAAATATTTTTTTAAGTACTTTTAATTTGTTTTGTAAAATTGAGTATCTATAGATATGTGCAAATATTAAAAACTCAGCCTACATCTTGAGTAAAAATTACAAGTCTTGAAAATCGTAATTCCCTTAAATAGAACTCACTTAAAATCTCTAACATCATTCTTAAATGTTCTTTATGCTCCTTAATAAGAGTTTTGGAATAATAAAAAATATTTTCATAAAAAATTACCACAAATTTTTCTAAAAAAGAAAATAAAAATATTGTTTATATACTTCAACAATCTAAATTTATTAATTACTATTTTTATCATATAATATATTAATATAAAAAAATCTTTTTCTGAAATACTAATTTTAATTTTAAACTTTTAAGAATTGAGAAAAAACAATGATATTTTTCTCATAATTTACATTTATTACACTGCTGTAATACAGTCTACAAAAAACAATTACATTTTTTTGGCACTCTTGGTTCTATGAAGGATGATTTTTTTTTTTTTAAATTTGTTTGTTGTCATATTGACTTGCATCTCTTGTAATTCTTATAATGTGAGTCAGTAATATTAAAGGAAGAAGGGACAAGTATAAAACGCTTCACCATTGTTGATTAGCATCTGATTGCTCGGACGGACGTTGATGGAACTCGTTTTAAACGCCCAGCACAGTATTAAATCCTTCAGAAAAAATATTCATAAATTGACAGTTTTCAAAAGATTAGCCAGAATCCATATGAAAACTTCATCTGAAACTAAACTACCGAGCATGTATTATATCTACAATGAATAGAACAACAAAAAATGCATCATGAGACGCATAAACTGCACTATCTCTGTGATTCACTGTTCCTATGAGGCATCAGCTCCTCTCCAACCCTAACAGTGCCAACCATCAACTGAGAATTTAATACAAGAAAACGAATACATAAAAAAGAGGAAATAAAAATAGCTTCGCAAGAACTTATAAATATAAAATTTATCCTAATAATTAACATGACAAAGGAGCTCCTTTTTTTCTATTGAATAATTTGCTTCCAGTACAAAATCATGTTCAAGAAAAAAAAGTGCTACTATAATCTGAATGATAATCAAAGCGGTAGTGTAAATGTCTCTATAATTAAAGCATAGGACAGCTACAAAATTGAGTGTTTGGAGCACTATTTCTTCTCTGGAAACAGGTACATTCCACAACCATTTGATTGCGAAGCTTCATTTCATTAGTCTAACATATTGATTATTCTTAATAACACTTTTTATAGCTTAAAAACACTTTTTATAGTAAAAACTATGAACTATTATTTCGGAATGAAAACGTCGACAAACGAAAAATGTTGCACTAAATTTAATTCAATACAAGAAACAATTACAAGTAAAAATACCTTCCAATCGTTGAAGTCAAATCGGAAAACAAAATGGCTAAAAGCAACATCCCCAGAAACAACTGAATTTGCAGCAGGAGCGTTCCTAGGCGCTGACATTGAGCAAATGCATGGAAAAAATATCAAGGGGAAAAATCTAGGCTAACTGTGTAATAAAAGTTCAGAGTTAGTATAATCATTTTAAAAATAACTCACAAACTAGTTGCCATCCAGACTCGTTAACTTTTATTTCAGCCCGACCATCTCGGACTAAAAAGGATAAAGCAAATAAATTCTCCACGGTTTGTCCAAATGAGTTCCGATTCAAAACCAGATTTTCAAGCTTGACAACTTTATTGATCCTTAAGATGTTAAACATCGTTAACATATGCTTATCGGTCTCCGCTATCTCTTCCCCTGAACCTCCACATAGCTGCAAAAATATACAATGATAAAAAAAAGAAGACATTAGTATGTCATATTACATTAAAATCACTGAATTTACAATTCTGAATAACAAGAAAAACCGTAGCTTTAATAATTCCATATTCTCGACTACGACTAAAAGATTGCATTTTCGTAATTTTCTCACCACAAATAAACCGTAAGAAACTTCAAACCATGAAAATTACAAGTTGAAGACTTGTGCAACATTTAAAGGTCTATCAAAATGAAAACCACCAGTGAACACTTATTTTCTCTCCTGTTTTCTTTCTAGCAAAACCGCAGACTGAATAATAAGTTTTACCTCTTCAGGCCGTGCCAATTCAGTTGGTCTCACACGCTTTCGACGATTAATGACCTTCCTCTGCTCTATTTTAGCATCCATTGGGGCCATCCTGAATAAGAAAATTCGAAATGAACACCCAAAGAAATATTACAATCGATAAGAAAGAATTCTCTTCTATATACGGAACGGACATTACATTGTACAGCACCCATAACCTGCTCTAAAAACATGTGACACCGCAACTCCAATATCATTCCAAGCTACTGAATTTCTACTGCAATCTTCTGTGCTATTACTTGGTCCAACATGTCCTCCGAACTTTTTAAGAATGTGTGTAACAAAGTCTGAAGGAGTTAGTCCGCCATTCGCAGTAGTTCTCACAGACATTACCAGGGATTGGGTGATTTCCAAAAGAGCCTTTGCGTCAGCTACTTGTTCTCTTGGTTTTGTAACTGAAATTAGACAAAATATTAAAAAAATTAAAAGCAAAATTTAAATATAAGAAACAAAGTCGTACACTGGATAAACTTGGGGTATTATATTTGTTAATAAGGGGCACAACTAAAGAACGAAAAAGGTTTAACAATTTTTTTTTTCTTTTTTTAATTTAAGAAATTCTAGAACAGAACCAATTAACAAAAGGCATATTATGAAAGCAACTACCAAAATAAACTCAACAAACCGTTAGACTAAATTTTAATATTATCTTATAAAGTAGATTTAGACTAATTTAACTCTATGCAATTAGCTTACATGGTGAGGCTTACATGGTGAGGCTTACAAATGTTTATATACTATAATTTACCTCTTGTCAATGTGAATCTCTGAATGATATGCCACGTAATATCTTATTGACTGACATAGCAATCATGTTGCATATCTAATTTCATTACTCAGGCTCATATGGAGCCATACCCTGCACATCCTTTTATAACATCAAAGATGACTTAATATTTACATTTCCATACAAATCACTAAATAAATTATTTCTTACACACTTTCTTTAGATTAAGGGTTCTACTATTTAAGAGAAAGATAGGAGATGAAATAAGAGGAAATAAACTAGTTTGAAACGAGGAATTTGCAATGAGATGCATGGAGAGATTGTGCAAGTCCAAGAAGAGTTCTTTCCGCACTCAATTCATATGATTTATCTAGAAAGTTAACGTGACTTTGAACTTTTCTTCTTTTTGTCCTTGCCGAACCTAATAACGTGTCATAATTTCTCTTATCTGCCAATCAACTTTTATGTCTCATTACCCAACTTTATGAGTCACCTGTGAAGAACACATTTGGATAATTCATATGATTGGTGCATAATACAATATGTAGTATGTATAACTAAATATGCAGTTGCCAATATGACATATTAATATAATAGAGTTTATGTAATGGATTATGCATGAGACAATATTACTTATGTTGACCATTAACATGTATATATTACAAGTAGTATGCCTCACATACGTCCCTTTAATTGATTATGTGTGCTCTTTTGTTAGAAAGTCTCTTCATTTCAATAAGGTATAATCGATTATGAATATTACTTAATTAGTTATGTATCCATATGCTTGATGTATATCCAACGAATCGGGAATCTAATTTTTTCAGTATCACTTACTTTATTTCCTACACGTATAATTTAACATACTATAGAATCAAGTGTTTGGAATTATTAATTTAATTTCCACAAATAGCTTTAAAAACTATAGTTCCTCAAAAAAATCCTCAAAACTAATCAGAACAAAAGCATTACCACAATAAAATAAATAAATACCTTGCTGATGTAAGCTCTCCATTTCACTAAAGATCAAATCGAACTTGTTAGAATCAGGCCTAGCAATTTCTTCCCTTTCATCTGAGAAACCAAGGTACGCATGCAATCAAAATTCAAAACGTTACTATTTCATTCCTGACACGGAAAATCGATAACGACACAGGACTGGCGGTCGTTTTTGTGCATTAAGTGGTAGTTAATAAGGAATATTCGAAGTCATAATAGAGCGAAACGAAGAGTACGAATCAAGCAAAGCGAGTAAAACGAAATTACCTTGAATCATGTTCTTGAAGACCAGATACCGAGAACGAATACCTCGACGGCGTTTCCGAGTTTTGTAATCAGCGTCGTCGCTTACGGCGTGGAGTTCAGAATCACGCTTGTCGATGCTACTGCAATCACCATCACCGTCCAGTTCGCGTTTCACGTTGATCATGATACTGTTGTGAGGATATTGCAACAGAGCGAGGATAAAAACGAACAGTACAAGGATTTCGAGAGCGTAACGAGCTGTAGAATGAGGAAGGAAGGGAGGATAGAAGGAGAAGAAGGAGAAGCGGCAGAGACTCCAATAGACAGAATTCTGAGTCACTGTGTGCTCCTTTTATATGGTCCTTGAAAGGTAGTGTTTGGTTTGTTAGAGAGGGTGGTGACGCAAGCGGGTTGGTTTAACATTTTTGGCTTCCACCCGAAGATTGAGAAGCGTGTGAAACTTTTGGGTTAATAATAAAAGTAAAAAAGAAATGTTTATTTCACTTTTTCTCCAAGACATTATATTTTAGGTTAGTTTTAATTATATATATATATATATATATATATATATATATATATATATATTAATTATAATTATTTACTTGTTAGACATTTACTGTTATTATAATTTAGGTAGTTATTATTAACACAACTGATTTTTGTTTGTCCAACATAATATGTTAATTATTCTAGCAAATGTGTAGAACCGGTTAAATTTAATAATAGCATATGAATTAAATTAAATTTAGTTAAGTTATTTAATTATGTTAGATATTTAGAACACTTTATCCTTTCAAATAACATGTCTTATATTTTATTTACTTAGAATGTTGCTAAAATTTATGTATTTGATTTGTTAGTTTGAAAATTTTGGTCTTACTTTTTATTATAAATGATTTATACATCGGTTTTATGATAGGATAATGATATTTTGACAACATTTCTTTTACAACATTTTAACCTCATTTACGTGTAATTCTGTGATTGGTCCAAAATTATTCCAATATCAATAATAATAATCATAAACACCAACATGGACCAATCATAGAATAACAGATAGATAATGTTAAAATATTGTAAAAAAAATGTTGTGAAAATATCATTATCCTTTTATGATACGAGAAAGTCCGATAGATTCCTTGATCTTCAATTTCTATATATAAAATATGGAAATAAAAAAGATATATATTATTAGACCTACATTCAATGATAAAATTATAATTTCTTCAGATTGGCTGTGTGCAGATTGCTGTCAACAAGATTGGGTAATGTCTTTTAAGAAGACTGTTAAGAAACAGTTTCTTATGTAAGAAGACTGTTAAGAACAGAAATAAACTGGGCATTATTTTTATTTTTTTCAAGAGATTACTTTAGTCTGCATACAAAAATAATCTTAATCCAATTATATTTTAAATAGTACACTAATTTATATCTTAAACGTAGAGTTGAATCCAAATTCAAAAAGACAGTTAAGAACAAAAATAAATAGGGCATTATTCAAACTTTGACCATATAAAAAAGTTTGTATTTGATTTGTCAAATTCAAATTGAACAAACTCTGTAACATGACTTGAATTTATCAATGGATACTTAAAAAATAACTAATTTAAAAATATAGTATCATCACACTCAGAACACAAAAATCAACTTATTATATGGACAATAAATAAATAAATAATTTTCTTACACACCTACAAACAAAAAGTGAAAATTTCATTTTGTGAGTATACCCATTAATCTTTTACTCTCTTTTTTCCTGTCAACTTTAGCCTTTATGCATAGTAATTCATCAGAAATATCGTGCGTTGATGAGAATATCCTGCATGGTATGTAATTGCATCAAGGAAGTTCTCATGGTCCTGTACACTTAACTGTATTAAGGATGAACAGTGATAGAAGGAGAAGGTGACAAGAACCATAACAGCAATTTCTTTGCACTCTTGAGATCCAGAGAATTTAGATGACTTGAAACCAGAGTTCCATCCACCTGAAAACACCACTCTCCTTAATTATATAGCAATACTTACAAATCTCAATACTTAGCCATGCCATGGCAATGTCATATTTACCTCATCAACCAATCTTTCTGTGTCTCTTGCTCAGCTCTCTTCCACCAAACATTTTCATGTCTAACAATTCTTCCTGCAACTGGAATATTATTATACTGGCCTAGGCCACCAAGTTGTGTAGCTTGTACTCCTGCATATACTAATAAAAATAGCAGAAACATGATTTTTCTTGTCACAAATAGCAGAGATGCTTCTTGCATAATCTTGAATCTTTGAGATCATTACAAACGTTCTAATGCGTACCAATTCAGATATTCTCCGAGTTCTTATGGGGCGCGGAGTTTTGTTTCCTATTGCCTGTTGATCACCGCCTTGGCTAGTTGGTTTCTCTTTCTGTCTGATTGCATTTTGCAGCAGGTCATCAGAATCAAGAGTGCGAAGAAGCTCTCCGTGAACATCATTTGAGATTCCCAATTGTTCCCTAAGATTCGTTAGAATCGATTCCTTCTCCTGATGAAGAATAAGTGCAGGAGTTTCGTTTTGAAGTAGGAAAACACAAAGATCGCTGAGAGAGAACGATCGAAGAGAAGGAACTGATCATTACCCATGAAAGATCATTGGATTGAATCCTGAAAGCACGCAAGAGTTTATAGTATGCTTCCCTCTCAAGTTTAGCAACCAATTCCTCCATGCTACCCAGCTCCTTCGTCGTATTCCAATCCATACCTCGTTCTTGAAAAGGGAATAAAGCAATAACGGAATTCTCTGCAACACAAGAAAATGGGAGCAAATTCTAAATGCATACAAATTATCAAACAGTTTCGTAATGCCCGCCCTTTTAATTTTCTTTTGTCTCTGCTATTCTCAGTGCAGACTTCAGTGCCATTCTCAGTGTCAAACTTCCCCTTATATAGGAAACACGTCCCCAATATTTATTTAGTGTAATTGAAAATTATGGATGATGAAATATTATATTTAATAATATGGTTAGTAAAAATAAAATAATGAGACGTTGTGTGTTTCATATTATTGTGGTTTTATATGAAAATGATTTTATAAAGATTTTACATTTTTGTTTTATAAAATGTGACTGTCTCGTTATGATTTTGAATTTAAGATGATTATTTTTATTCAATGTTTATAAGATGTTTTATGAATACAAATTGTTAATATTTAAATTTTAAATTGAAATTTTGAAATATAATATTTTAATTTCAAAAGTCATACATCAAAATGAAACATTTTATATAAGTTCAATAAAAATAAATAATTAAATTTAAAATAATTTACAATATATGCATATGTAAAATATGCAAAATTAACTTTGAAATTTGTATTAGAAACAAAATTTTAAAATTTAAAATTTGACTTGGAATGTTCCCATTATTCAATTTATTTTAAATAAAACGTAAATCCAAATAAAATATTTACATAATACTAAATAAACACTAAAAATAAATAAATGATAACCAGTGACTGAAAATATTAATTATTATTCGTGACTGAATTAGAGACTAATTTTATTTTTTTAAGTTAGTGATCACTTTGATAATATGATTTTCGGTTAAAAATAATAAGTGACTAAATCAATTAGTATTATTAAAAAAATTAATAAATAGTGACTAAATTCTGGGAATAAAAATTATTAGTAATCAAATATATTTTTTAAAATTAATTAATAATTTGGTGAATAGATTAATAAATAATTAATTACTAAATTAGTCGTTATTATTAAAAAATAATAAATGATGACTAAATTTAATGACTAAAAAAATGTAGTTACTATTAGTAACTAAACTAAATGAGTATTTATTTATCCAAAATTTATTTTCAAAATCCTATCAAAACCCAAAACTACATATCAATTAATGAGTAGTGTAATTAGATTAACTTTCCTTACTTTACTTTCAACATTTCAACATTTCAACATTTATTTACTCATAAATTTTCATCTATAATAAGAATATCTTATTAAGTGGTCTAATTATTATACTTTTTGCTAATCTACATATATGATATTTAATAACTATATATACTTTCAACGATATTTCTATAACTTTTAATCAGTTTATCTTGTATTTTTTTGTACATGCCCTTGCCCCTTTCATATTAACTTGATCCAACTCTTGGAAAATATTCACTCTCACTTTCCTACTAAAAACCCTTTCTCATTTATCTCAATCATGAATATCAGAAGTAGCAGAATTCTGGTCGCTGTCTTGGCCTTGGTTGTGGTTCACTTTCTTCTCTTCTCCTTCTACTCTGTCTCCCGCCAACACAGCTTTTCAGGAGAGACAAGTCTGCCAGTGCCAAGGGAGCTGCTATCTTCATCATTGCCTTCTTTTTCAACAAGTATGAATAAGATAAGCGGAAGCAAGAAACAGAAGACCAAAGATGTAGAACTGAGCCTGAGGAAAGCACCATCCAGCATACCAAATCCTACTCAGAACTAGTACGATTAGATCTTCGCAAGGAACAACTCTTTCTGATTTCATCTTCTTGTCTCTTTTATTCCTCTCTTGCTTACATACTTCACTCGTCTTCCATATTCTTATCTCTCTTTCTTGTTTGCTATTTTCTCTTGTACGGTTTTAGTGATAATGTTTAAGCATCAGAGAAAGCAGAGACATAATACATAAACTGTACATAAGAACTGGAATTAAAGAAAGTATGTTCCAAGGACAGAAGGAAGTAGCTTCGCTTGATTAAGAAAAAGTTTTTGACAGAGCATGGTGAGATCTATATAAAAAAATTGAAATTATATTTTTCAAAAATGAGTGATGAGAAGAGATGGCAAAGAGAGAAGTCCACGTCTGGTTGTTGGTTAGTGAGTTGTTGAACACATGTAGGCATATAATGCATCTTTTAGGTACAAAGTTTGCTTTACAGCCAAATAGATTGAAACTTATTTGGCGGTGATAGGAAACATTGCTTTGATCGAATGGTTTCAAGAAAGAATATGTTAAATACATTATCAGTTACACACCATCATCAGCTACATAATAATTTGAGCATAACTGAATAAAATCATATCTCCTCTTATAAATCTTAGTCTAACGTTAATTAATGAGAAAGTTCAACATAAAAAAAATTATTGTTTCATGTCTTATATGTATATTTATGTGTCATTAGTATTAGTATTGTGTTTTCTTGGTGAATATTTCTTTAAAAAATCCATCGAAAGTCTTTTTACTTTGTTTCGGGTAAATTAATCTCTAATCTTGCAAAACATTTTTAATATCTCGAATTTTCTTAAAATCTTTGAAAAAAATTATTTTGTCGTCTCTAAATTAGTTTATCAATTGTTTATGCAAAAGAAAGCATCAATAAGAAGTATGTTTTTCCTTTTATTCGGACAATATTTTTAAATTAAAACAATATTATATAAAAAAAATTAGGAATTTTTTCAAGAGCAAAATCAAGTTTGTAATTCAAATTCCACCTCTTGCAAATTACCCAGTGAGGATTTAAATACGTCAACATTAGGTTTTAGTTAAATTCAACATTAAGATATTTTCGTTAAAAAAAATTATATGATTTAAAAAATTATTTTATTAAGTTTTGAAAGTAGTATTTTAAAAGTGTGTTTAAAATGATTTTTAGATGGTCAAATAAAACAACTTTTAAACTAT
The DNA here is from genome assembly GCF_029865625.1 of Vigna umbellata. Taxonomy (NCBI): domain Eukaryota; kingdom Viridiplantae; phylum Streptophyta; class Magnoliopsida; order Fabales; family Fabaceae; genus Vigna; species Vigna umbellata. The sequence continues at coordinate 76,968,503 of NC_142165.1, read as the reverse complement.
AAATAAATATGAGGAAACTATGATTTTTAATCTTAAAATCATTGTACTTATAAAAATATATAAATTAAAATCCTCCCAAGAGTAATTTTTACCTGTAAAATTAGGGTTTTTTTTTATAACAAGGAAGAATTTCCTAAGCTCTTATTAAACACTGTATTTTATCCTTTTATTATGATAAACATTTTTATACATAAATTTATACAGTTTTAAATATTTAAAAGTAATATAAAGATTGATGTTAATAAAACCAAAAATTATTCAAACACAACTTTCACTGTATAAGTCCATTTTCTCTACTGTACTCTTCTTTTTTTTTACTTGTACTTTAAAAGAGATAGAAAACGAAGTTTTGAACGTTCAAAATCCAAAGCTGTCAAAAAAGAAAAATGATGGATCATGACCCATCAACGAAGAAGGATTGTAGGCATAGGCTAAAAGGCCAAGAGAGTAGTGCCTAAAGCTGTTTTTTTCTGTCTTACATTCATATTTCAGAGCCCATATTTCGTTTTCACGATCTTCACTTTCACAAACTCAGATAATTTTTATTCCAAGTGTTATGTTATGTTCTTAGCAGTTTGCATTACTTTTTTCTCTTAAAATTTGAAATAAATCTAACAACTCAAATTAACTTTTAACATTAACAACAAATATTGAAAATCTTTCGGACGTGAGATTGAAGATCAAAATCAAACACTCGTTCATACTTTTTTCTAAATCATTTTTCTCGAAATCGCCATGCGTTGTTTTAAGTATCAATAGTTAAGTTTTTCTAAGTCTCAATGCCTTAACTCCAATCCGTATAGACGAGTACTTGTCAAAGACACTCTGACACTCATGTTAATAATTTAGTCGATCATTTAAATTTACAGTAAATACAATCGTTTGTCTCCTTACCTCAAATTCATATTTATAAATTTTGAAATGAACTTACGATTATCATAGTTGTAATACCTGATAAGTATATTTAACTTGTAAACTTGATTATAAGTTATACTTAAAACTTTTTGGGATTGATGGCCGGTTGGTCGTCCCATTCACCTATCTAATGAGTCGGAACAACACGTTTTAATCCTTTGTTTGCATGGCCTGTGGCTAACCGTATGACATATGGTACAAAAAGGAACATGAATTAGTAGTAGGAACATGAATTAATAATAGGAACATGAATTAATAGGATATTTATTAGAACACTTTCTATGCATATCCTACCACCTTAAGCATTAGTAGTAGGAATAATTTGTTGTCAACATGAATCATCATCAATTGAAAAGGATTAATCATAATAATTAGCCAAAAGGTAGGTATTATTGTGTAATTAATTTGTAACATGAAAACAAAGTATTCCTAATGGTGGTACAATAGAGATCCTGAGATCCAGAGTGTTGACTACTAGTTGGGCTATTCCATGGCCAGTGGTCCAAGAAGTTGGCTTTCAAATTTGAAGTGTGGAATTAGAGCAGGTAGAAACACCTCATCCATTTGATCCTGTCATAGAGAATAAAATCACAAGTGGTTCCACCCATTCACTTTTATGTGTAAAAGCAGAGTTTCTATGGTAACAAGGAGACCAAAGGCACCAAGTTTGTATCCATTAAAGCTTCCATACCTATCTGCAATAAAGCAACAAAAGAAGTTTCGGAATAAAGCATAACTCAGCAGAATAAAAGGCATCCATATTGATGCCATAGCTATCTCCTTTTACTGTCATATTAACCCTGCATAATTGCTAAAGGACTATTGACTGGTCTTAATTCCTGTTCTTCTGTACTTAGAGAAATATGTCACAACTCAAAATTAATTAACTCCTTTCAAAAACTTATTCTATTTCTTGAATAACATTATGTGTACATAATCTTCATATGGAGTGTTATCAAATGACTAATTTCTATTCAAGAACCTTAGCTTTATTAGCATCACTTTTACTAGGATTTTCCTTTCTCATTATTATTCATTGAAGTTGACTCTGAATCCTAATCTGTAAATGGTTTAATACTATTTATATGTTCCTTTCATCAAATAGTTAAGATTCCTCAACAATTACATAAGATAGTCTCATCATGCATGAACTGATGTGATACTTAGCATATTTCCTTACCCAATTTATTACTAATCATGCTTGGATCTTCCTGAGATAGTTTTTTAATACACTTAATAGTTCATTTACAAAATTATTTATCATTTGTGTAATTATTAATTCCTCACAGGTTTCTTCAAGATCCAACATTAATCAGACAGGAAGTCCCATCCCAAAGATTACCCTAGACTACTAGTCCATTATCATAATATCAATTATTTACCCTTGCAATTAGCTACTATAAATTAGCTTATCTCTGACTTTCAGAAACCCACTTGAGGATAAACAATTATTTTACCATATGTTTTACCAGGTTTATTTTTTGCTCAATTATTGGGATACTCAAACTTTGAGCAAATGCTGCTGCATATATGGTCCAAGATCAACAATACAATAAAAAAAAAAAAGCTTCTAAATAGTGTACGAATTTGTGTGCAAAGGCAGGATCTGCCACTCTTGGCTGACATGGTAGAGTAACAAAAACTACTTGATATCAAAACTAGACTAAAAGAATACAACTTTTCTTTTGTTTAAGTTGAGAAGCACATGACACGAATGACCTATGTTCTTGTCATGGACATGTGCTCGTCCTTTAAGGCTGATACAAGATGTCCGTTTTTCTGAAATGTTATTAAAGTCAAGTAAGACAGAACACAATCAGTGGTAGAAGGGAAAGGATAACCTTCCAAGTTGGTACATCTGAAGATTGCAGAAATAGATGACAAGCTCAATGAATTAGTATATATTACTTTACTTGTAAACATGATTTTGGGTTTGAAAAGTGTTGGATCTATCACCTTAACTATCTTCAAACCTGTCTAGCTGTCCGGTAGTGAGTGAGAGTGCGTGCATCTTGATCCAAGCACTTACCCACCTAACGGGGACCATCATTTTAATATTGTTACTGTCTGCATCATGTTAAGGTTAATTAAGATTCTCTGTTATGAACCCAAGAACTAGTCTTTTCTGTTAGTGTATCTTCCACCTAGTGTGCTACTTAAAGCTCATTTTGTACCTTTCTAATAATTTCTCCCTTTTCTTAATTTCGTAAATTTCATCAAATGTTTGTAAACTAAAATTCAAAGGAGAAAAAAAAAAGGCAGAGAGGAGTTGGAGTAGGTGAGTTGGGTACAGACCGAGTCCACTCTTTTATCTAGAGTCCAGATACAAACAAAAATGGTTAACAATTTTAAGTAAACGTAACTTCTGCAAAATCAAGCTCTACAATTGACATGTGCTACATGGCTATGCAATCAGCAAGAGATATGGTAGGGTTGGAAATAAATAAACTGGTATAAAAAAAATTCATATTTTGGACTCGATCTGAAACAAATTTGTTAACAAATGAATTGGAAAGTCTGATGTTTCTTTCTCATTGTTTTGGCCACAACCTACGCATGGACTAACAAACAAGAAAGTACCTCCAAAAATGGTTTAACAATGGATAAGACGTCGGTTTCCAGTAATTTATACCTATATTTAGGTGTTTGGAACACAGTACGCTGTGTACATAGGTATTTGCATTGAATGTGAGTAACTTCTTTGTCACATATTTCCATTATAGCGAGAATACGTAAAATAATACTGTGATAGACATTCAATGATGATGCATCTTGGATATATACAATGAGGTAGAATAGTGAAGATGAGATCTACATAATAATTCCATTCAGCAGTTCTCAATTATCATGAAAATAAGTCTGAAAATTAAAGGTTAAAGGCACTGTGACCGTATAGACAGAAGAATTGCACAATTCCCAAGCCCATCACAGATCGTGTACAATTCTTCAAACTCCCCTCCCTTGGTCTTTTGAAAAGTTTGGATAAAAAGAAAAAGGCAAATTAATAAACATGAGCGACCATAAATAATAAGACCCAATGGACAACCTTTCTTTCCCACGTTGTCAACAGGTTCGAATTCGAATGTGGGAAAGCACTGCACAACCGAGGGAACTAACTTGGAAAAGAAACACCAAAACATCTTGAGCTTTTTGGTTTACAACTTTACATGCTTCTAGCCAGCATTTCTTGGAACCTCCTATCAGACTCTTGCTTCTCCAACCTGAACTTCTCGTGGCAATTGGCAATGAACATTTCTGCCAGCACATCAATCTCATTCATGTCATGCTCATTATTTGCACCTGCACCCGTACTTGCACCCTTTTTCTCACCACCCTCAACTTCAACCTTCTTCTCTTCAAGCCACCGAAGGTAGGGGCAATCTTCACCTTGTGGCTCCCCAGAACTCAACCCTTCGAAAACAGGTTCTGGAACCGGTAACACGTGTGAGGATTTGGAGGAGCACCAGTTGTAGTGAAGCCTGAAGGAGCCTAAGATGATGTTCTTGCGTCTGTTGGTGAAATGCTTTTTGTGAGAGAAGTGGATGCCTGAATTGTCCTTAAGAATCTCAACCACGACAGCTTTGACTTTGGAGAGTGCACGAATGATTCGGCACAAGTGGGAGATTATGAGGGTGTGGACGATTCTTTTCAGCTTCATGGAGCTTATGGTTGAAGATGGGGAAGATGGTTTCACGGAGAAAACTTGAAGAGGGTACAAGGTTTTTAGATGTGAAGGGCTAAACATTTTGTGTGTTACTAAAGGAGCAGGTACATAGAAACAGTGTCTGAGAGAGAGTGACGAGAGTGTGTAACGTTACACACGTATTTGGTTTGGTCCATGTTTGAGAGCTGTTGTTGTAGTTTATATGGGGTGCCAACCCTTCTTAATTACTGCTTTACCCTTTGTTTTCTGGTTTATTTAAAGGCTACCCTACACTTTTTTTCTGTGAGAAAAATAGTCAAATTGTTCTTTTTCTTTTTTGGATATGTTGTTGGGAATAAGACCCGCTTGTTTGTTTTAAAAAATTTGGTTGGTTTCAGCAGCTTCACCAACACTCAATTTCTTTCTTGGTCGTGTAATTATGTTAATTACAGTAGTATGAAATTCGAGAACGGTGATTAAGGCTCAAGAATCGCCATAATCACGAACCCAAGATTATATATAATACCTGATCCAGGAACTATATTATTAAATGTTTCCTACAGTTGTAGTGCTTTTTTTTATTGCTAAGAAGTTTCTTCTGCATCTGCGTAAACAATAGCATCCTGCAGATTTATACGTACTTTGACACTTTCTTCACGCACAACTTTGTTTGCATTATGTTATTATTATATGGGGCAAGAAAGTGTGTCATTGAATGACATAAGAAATTAGATCATCAGATAATAATAATTGTAAGAGTATAACGTAAGAAAGTTGGGTATTCTATATCGTGGATTGATTTAGTTGAAAACTCGATCACTTAACTCTGTTTTTCACAGCTGTTCACCACTCCTTTAAAGATATTCAGGTAAACTTTGACGCAAATATATACATATATTTTATTAATTAATTCGCTTTTATTGTATGGATAAGTGTCACTTATTTAGTCATAAAGTGAGTGGTGTCTTATATTTGAAATGGATTACTCATGTTACGTGTATAAGATGCACTGATTTACAGTGTACCACCTTAGAAATGTATAATTTGTGTGAAGCATTTTAATTTCTTAAGTTGATGAAAGTGATAGAAAGTTAAATTAAATAATAAATTAAAGGGGATTTTTCGTAGGAAGACAATGAGAACGTTTTACATGCTGTTTTATGACTTTATAGTGCAATATGATGTTGTCATGTTTACCAACTCAAAAACCCCGCAGGGTTATCTCAATTCCTAACCCTTTTTTACTTAATTTTTATATGTGAAATAGTACTATACATCAAACTCACATCAATTAGTTGGATTTGAAGGAGACATTAGCCAAATTACGTACACTCAAGTATTTCTTTTATGGTGAAATAGTACTATGGTCATCATGCTTATTATTTTTTTGAGTAAAAATTTAAATCAAATCTATTCAAAGTAAGAGTTTTTATTAATTAAAACTCAAATCAAAATATGATTTAACCTTTTTTCTCAACAAAAAAAAATCTCTGTACATACTTAATAAACAATCTCAACTTCTAAGGTTAAGGTGACTTTTTACCCCTACTCTAAGATACATTTTTTTTTTCTTCAGTTTCTCTCAACTTAATATGTTAATTTATGTAACATAAGCTATCAATAATATATATTTTTCTTAATAGTTGTACTTAATACCAAGATCACAATTTCTTTAAAAATATCGACATCATCATAATCCAAATTATCTCATAGGTTTGTATATATAAATTCAATCATATAAAATGCACGTTATCAAAAACGTGTTTTGCAAGAATATGTTATTTGAGCAAATATTCTCACTTAATAACTTGATTTCCTCAAACAAAAGAAAATCTCTCGTTCAAGCATAAATTCATTGCTTGAGTGATATTAAATGAATTTGCATCACTTGATAATAATTTTTCAGAAGAAATAATCTGTTTGATTTCTTCTTTGCATAAATATCATCATTGTTTGAGAACTCGACTCGTAATGAAAAGAGAATTAACATTTATTTTTGTTACTCAAACATTACATTTTTGTTACTCAAACATTATATTCTTTCTTGAGCTCGTCAAGTAATTAGAAAACTTATAGAATTAAAAATGTGTAATAAGAATTAACCAACTCAAAACTTAAAATTAATAATAAATAATTTTACTGTGAGATGAAGACATTATTTTCCATATCTTAGAAAACTATGATTAAATACCAATTTAAAAAAATCAATATTGAAGTAGAGATGAAGATTTAAGAATTATATGTAACTAGGGTGCTTAGCGATCAAAAGGCGACTTGGTCTCTTGGCAAATTTACTCACCAGTTATTTTTTCTTAAATATATCAAAAATATAATTCATTATATAAATATTTTTTAATATTTTAATTATTGTCTTGGATAAATTAAAATAATTATTATATTAAATTACTTTATTATATAATTAATAATTGAAAC